>NW_024426663.1:78722679-79015772 GCF_017311325.1 Ursus maritimus | reverse complement strand
TTAGAGTTTGTAGAATATAGGTCCTTTGCATCTCTGGTTAAGTTAATTCCAAGGAACATATGGTTTTTGGTACTATTGTAAATGGGATGGATTCCCTCTAATTCTCATTCTTCAGTCTCATTATTCGTGTATAGAAATGCAACTGATTTCTGAGCATTGATTTTGGATCCTGCCACATTGCTGAATTGCTCTATAACTTCTAATAGTTTGGGAGTGGATTCTTTGGGTTTTCCGTATAGAGTATCATGTCCTCTGTGAAGAGAGACAGTTTGACTTCTTCTTTGCTGATTTGGATACCTTTTATCCCTTTTTGTTGTCTGATTGCTGTTGCAAGGACTTCTAGTACTATGTTGAATAATAGTGGCGAGAGTGGGCATCCTTGTCGTGTTCCTGATCTTAAGGGAAAGGCTTCCAGCTTATCCCCATTGAGAATGATATTTGCTGTGGCTTTTCATAGATGGTTTTTATGAGTTGAGAAATGTACCCTCTTTCCTACACCTGAAGGGTTTTAATCAGGAAAGGATGTTGTATTTTGTCAAATGCTTTTTCTGCATCTATTGAGAGGATCATATGATTTTTTCAATTTTTCCTTCTGGATAAAATTATGACACTGATTTGTGAATGTTGAACCACCCTTGCATCCCCAGGGATGAATCCCACCTGGTCATGCGATGGATAATTCTTTAATGTACTGTTGGATTCTATTAGCCAGGATCTTTTGAGAATTTTGGAGTACATATTCATTAGGGAAATTGGTCTGTCATTCTCCTTTTGATGGTGTCTGCCTGGTTTGTGGATCAAGGTAACATAGGCCTCATAGGAATGAGTTTGGTAGCTTTCATTCTGTTTCTATTTTTTGAAATAGCTTTAGGAGAAGAGGTATTACTTTCTTGAATGTTTGGTAGAATTCCCCAGAAATCGAGTGGTCCTGGAGTTTTGTTTTTTGGAAAGTTCTTTTATCACTGTTTCAATTGCTTCATAATTAATTGGCCTGTTTAAAAATCAATTTCTTCCTGTTTCAGTCTTGGTAGTTTATAGGTTTCAGGAAGGCCTCCATCTCTTCCAGATTGCTTAATTTATTGGCATAAAGCTGTTGATAAACGTTTATATTAATACTCCAATTTCATTGGTGTTGGTTGTGACCTCTCCCTTTTCATTCATAATTTTATTAATTTTGGTCCTTTTCTCCATTCTTTGATAAGTCTCTGCCAGAGATCTGTCAATTTTATTAATTCTTACAAAGAACCAGCTTCTAGTTCTGTTGATCTACCTCTACTGTACTCCTCGCTTTCTAATTCATTGATTTCCTTCTCTAACCTTGGTCAACTGCTTTCTTCTCTGCGTGTGATTAGGCCTGTCCCTCTGTTGCTGTTCCAGCTTTCTTGAGGTGAGAATATAAAAACTGCATTTAGATTTTTCTATTCTTTGAGTGAGGCTTGATGGCTATGTAGTTTCCTTAAGACTGCCTTTGCAGTGGTCCTAGGTTTTGGACACATGTGCTTTTCATTCTCGTTGGTGTCCATAAATTGTTTAAATTGATTTTTTATTTCCTGGTTTATCGAATCATTCCTGAGCAGGATGGTTCTAATTCCAAGTGTTTGAGTTTCTTCCAAATTTTTCTTTGTGGTTGAGTTCCAATTTAAGCATTGTGGTCTGAGAATATGCAGGGTAAAAATTTCAGTCTTTTGGTATCAGTTGAGACCTGTTTTTAGACCCAGAACATGGTCTATTCTTGAGAATGTTCCATGGGCATTAGAATAGAATGAGTATTCTTTTGTTCTGGGTAAGTGTAGTGTTCTATATATATCTATGAGGTCCAACTCGGTCGAGTATGGCATTCAAAGCTCTTGTTTCTATGTTGATTTTCTGTCTCGGTGCTCTGTCTATTGCTGACAGTGGAGTGTTGAGGACCCTACTATTAATGTATTTTTATTTATATGTCTCTTTATTCTGGTTAATAGTTGGCTTGTGTATCTTGCTGCTCCCTGTTGGGGGGCGTATATATTTATAATTGTCATATCCACTTGTGGATACATCCTTTAAGAATAATATAGTGCCTCCTTTGTGTCTTTAACTATAGTTTTTAGTTTAAACTCCATCTGTCTGATATGAGAATTGCTACCCCAGCTTTCTTTGGAGGTTCATTGGGGGAAAGATGGTATTTCATCCCTTACTTTCAGTCTGAATGTTCTTTAGGTTCAAAATGAGTCTCTTGTAGACAGCAAATGGATGGGTCATGCTTTATCCAATCTGCAGCCCTGTGGTATTTTATGGGAGCATTTTTGCCATTTACATTGAGACTGATTATTGAGAGATATGATTTTAATGATGCCATGTTGCCAGTAAAGTCTTTGTTTCATATACATTGTGACTTTCTGTTGTGTATCACTCTTGGCTCTTATTTATAGAACCCCCAATATCTCCTGTAGGGTTTCATAGTTAGGAAATTGGTCAATGACTGGGGATTCTGGAAGGACTTTATCTCTCCATCAATTCTTGAATGACAGCCTTGCTGGTAAAGGGATGCCGGCTGCATGTTTTTCTCTGAAAGAGCTTTAAAAATGCCCCACCCCAACCCTTTCTCTCAATCTCAGGTGTGTTTAGACAGGTCTGACATAATTCTGATAACTTGCCTTGGTACATGAGAAATTACTTGCCCTGGCCGCTTTGGCTCACTGTATCCTTGATCTAATATTTGCAAAATGCACCTATGATGTGACGCTACATAGATTTGCCATGGTTGGGCTTGGGGTTCCTCTCAGCCTCTTGACATGAATGCTTGTTTCCTCTGCTAGATTAGGGAAGTCAGCTACAATTTGTTCAAATATCTCTTCTAGACCTCTGTTTTTCTCCACCCCCTCAGGGATGCCAGATGATTCTGACATTGGAACGCTTTCATTGAGTCAGTATCCCAAAACCCACTCCTCAGAATGGATTTTTTTGAGCCCAGATTCTATTTTTAGCTTTCTCTACTAACCCATCCTCCACCTCACAATACGTTTTCTGCCTCATTCACTCTGGCCGTCAGAGCCTCTAGTTTTGACTGCATTTGCTCATAGAACTTTAATTTCTGCCAGATTCACTCTCATTTCCACCCTTAGAGATTCTATATTCTCATTTACATTTTTGTTAATACTTTTTCAAGTCTACACATCATCACAGACCATTGTTACTCTGAACTCCATTTCTGATAATTCTGTTACATCCATATTCATTAGTTCTTGCGGCGTGACGCCACAGACTCATTGTCTTTCTTTTCTTTGCCGGAGGGGATTTCTCTCATCATTCTGATGAGGAGAGATTGTGGGGTTGTCCAGAGCCCAAATTATTGACCGGGACCCAGGCAGTGTACACTTGTTTTATAGGGATCTTAGATGTGGGCTTCTTGATTTTTGCAGCCTGCCTTCTGGGAGTGGCCTACCATGCGATTCATACTCAGGCAACCCTGTTTGGGTAGAGTCTACTTGTCCCCTGCGAGGTGGGATGGGGATGGGCACACTGTGAGCTGGTATTTCCAGGCTTTTGTTTCTCGGCAGCTGTGCTCTTCTGAGTCAGAGCAGCAATAGCCAATCTCAGCCTCTGTCTGAGAACAGAGGGATCACTTGACCATTTCTCCACTGGCTTTCTGGTCACTTTAACTCTTGTTTCTGTTGGAAGCTGCTCAACCCTGCAGCGTCCCATGATGATAGCGCCCACACCTACGCCCCAGCCCTCACTTCCAGGGTCGGCATGTTCTGTCCTTTGTGTTTCTAACACTGCCACGCGCCGCTAGCCGCCCCTGCGCACTCCAGAGCTCCCCATCTTCGTCTGGTTCCAGGAGTGCACTTCGAGCTCTGTTTCAGTTGGTCGCCCATTCCCCAGCTCATGGTCTCAGTCTGCTGTCTCGTGGGTGCCAGTCCAGCAGCCCACCCCCCGTGCACGTGGTTCCACTTCCTGGTGCCCAAATACCACAGCTCCCTTCGCCTTCAGTTTATCTTCCAATATAAGGCGTATGGGGTTTCACGGCTCCCGCCTCATACCTCAATACTCAGCGCTGAGATGCCATTTGTAGAGATCCAGATGTATCTTCCTGCATCTCATGCCAATTCGTGGATGTTCGGGATGGTCTCTGCATCTATCGAACTCGACTCGTGGGAGTCTGGAAAAAGGGGTCCCCTACTCCTCCACCAATCTTAACTCCTGAATGTATTTGGGAGTGTATTCTTTTGGGTTTTCCATATAGAGTATCATGTCATCTGTGAAGAGAGACATGTTGACTTCTTCTTTGCCAATTTGGATACCTTTTATCTCTTTTTGTTGTCTGATTGCTGTTGCAAGGACTTCTAGTACTATGTTGAATAATAGTGGCGAGAGTGGGCATCCTTGTCGTGTTCCTGATCTTAAGGGAAAGGCTTCCAGCTTATCCCCATTGAGAATGATATTTGCTGTGGCTTTTCATAGATGGTTTTTATGAGATTGAGAAATGTACCCTCTTTCCCTACACTCTGAAGGGTTTTAATCAGGAAAGGATGTTGTATTTTGTCAAATGCTTTTTCTGCATCTATTGAGAGGATCATATGATTTTTTTCAATTTTTCCTTCTGGATAAAATTATGACACTGATTTGTGAATGTTGAACCACCCTTGCATCCCAGGGATGAATCCCACCTGGTCATGATGGATAATTCTTTTAATGTACTGTTGGATTCTATTAGCCAGGATCTTTTTGAGAATTTTGGAGTACATATTCATTAGGGAAATTGGTCTGTCATTCTCCTTTTTGATGGTGTCTTTGCCTGGTTTGTGGATCAAGGTAACATAGGCCTCATAGAATGAGTTTGGTAGCTTTCATTCTGTTTCTATTTTTTGAAATAGCTTTAGGAGAAGAGGTATTACTTCTTCTTTGAATGTTTGGTAGAATTCCCCAGGAAAATCGTCTGGTCCTGGAGTTTTGTTTTTTGGAAAGTTTTTTATCACTGTTTCAATTGCTTCATAATTAATTGGCCTGTTTAAAAAATCAATTTCTTCCTGTTTCAGTCTTGGTAGTTTATAGGTTTCCAGGAAGGCCTCCATCTCTTCCAGATTGCTTAATTTATTGGCATAAAGCTGTTGATAAATGTTTATATTAATACTTCCAATTTCATTGGTGTTGGTTGTGACCTCTCCCTTTTCATTCATAATTTTATTAATTTTGGTCCTTTCTCCATTCTTTTGGATAAGTCTTGCCAGAGATCTGTCAATTTTATTAATTCTTACAAAGAACCAGCTTCTAGTTCTGTTGATCTACTCTACTGTACTCCTCGTTTCTAATTCATTGATTTCTTCTCTAACCTTGGTCAACTGCTTTCTCGTGCGTGGATTAGGCCTGTCCCTCTGTTGCTGTTCCAGCTTCTTGAGGTGAGAATATAAAAACTGCATTTTAGATTTTTCTATTCTTTTGAGTGAGGCTTGGATGGCTATGTAGTTTCCCCTTAAGACTGCCTTTGCAGTATCCCATAGGTTTTGGACCATTGTGTTTTCATTCTCGTTGGTGTCCATAAATTGTTTAAATTGATTTTTTATTTCCTGGTTTATCGAATCATTCCTGAGCAGGATGGTTCTTAATCTCCAAGTGTTTGAGTTTCTTCCAAATTTTTCTTTGTGGTTGAGTTCCAATTTCAGAGCATTGTGGTCTGAGAATATGCAGGGAAAAATTTCAGTCTTTTGGTATCAGTTGAGACCTGTTTTGTGACCCAGAACATGGTCTATTCTTGAGAATGTTCCATGGGCATTAGAATAGAATGAGTATTCTTTGGTTCTGGGGTGTAGTGTTCTATATATATCTATGAGGTCCAACTCGTCGAGTATGGCATTCAAAGCTCTTGTTTCTATGTTGATTTTCTGCTCCGGTGCTCTGTCTATTGCTGACAGTGGAGTGTTGAGGACCCCTACTATTAATGTATTTTTATTTATATGTCTCTTTATTCTGGTTAATAGTTGGCTTGTGTATCTTGCTGCTCCCCTGTTGGGGGCGTATATATTTATAATTGTCATATCCACTTGTGGATACATCCTTTAAGAATAATATAGTGCCCTTTTGTGTCTTTAACTATAGTTTTTAGTTTAAACTCCATCTGTCTGATATGAGAATTGCTACCCCAGCTTTCTTTGGAGGTCTATTGGTGGGAAAGATGGTATTTCATCCCTTTACTTTCAGTCTGAATGTATCTTTAGGTTCAAAATGAGTCTCTTGTAGACAGCAAATGGATGGGTCATGCTTTTTATCCAATCTGCAGCCCTGTGGTATTTTATGGGAGCATTTTGGCCATTTACATTGAGACTGATTATTGAGAGATATGATTTTAATGATGCCATGTTGCCAGTAAAGTCTTTGTTTCTATACATTGTGACTTTCTGTTGTGTATCACTCTTGGGGCCTTTTTACCTTTATAGAACCCCCCTTAATATCTCCTGTAGGGCTAGTTTCATAGTTATGAAATTGGTCAATGACTGGGGATTCTGGAAGGACTTTATCTCTCCATCAATTCTGAATGACAGCCTTGCTGGTAAAGGATGCTTGGCTGCATGTTTTTCTCTGAAAGAGCTTTAAAAATGCCCCACCCCAACCCTTTCTCTCAATCCAGGTGTGTTTAGACAGGTCTGACATAATTCTGATAACTTTGCCTTGGTACATGAGAAATTACTTTGCCCTGGCCGCTTTCAATACTGTATCCTTGGATCTAATATTTGCAAAATGCACTATGATGTGACGTCACATAGATTTGCCATGGTTGGGCTTGGGGGGGTTCCTCTCTGCCTCTTGGACATGAATGCTTGTTTCCTCTGCTAGATTAGGGAAGTTTTCAGCTACAATTTGTTCAAATATCTCTTCTAGACCTCTGTTTTTCTCCACCCCCTCAGGGATGCCGATGATTCTGACATTGGAACGTTTCATTGAGTCAGTAATCTCCCAAAACCTACGTTCCTCAGAATGGATTTTTTTGAGCCCAGATTCTATTTTAGCTTTCTCTTCTACTAACCCATCCTCCAATTCACTAATACGTTCTTCTGCCTCATTCACTCTGGCCGTCAGAGCCTCTAGTTTTGACTGCATTTGGCTCATAGAACTTTTAATTTCTGCCAGATTCACTCTCATTTCCACCCTTAGAGATTCTATATTCTCATTTACATTTTTGTTAATACTTTTTTCAAGTCTACACATCATCATGACCATTGTTACTCTGAACTCCATTTCTGATAATTTGGTTACATCCATATCCATTGTTCTGTAAGCAGGCATACAGACTCATTGTCTTTTCTTTGCCGGAGGGGATTTCTCCTTCTCATCATTCTGATGAGGAGAGATTGTGGGGTTGTCCAGAGCCCAAATTATTGACCGGGACCCAGGCAGTGTACACTTGTTTTATAGGGATCTTAGGGATGTGGGCTTCTTGATTTTGCAGCCTGCCTTCTGGGGGAGTGGCCTACCATGCCGATACTCAGGCAACCCTGTTTGGGTAGAGTCTACTTGTCCCCTGCGAGGGGGATGGGGATGGGCACACTGTGAGCTGGTATTTCCAGGCTTTTGTTCTCTGGCAGCTGTGCCTCTTCTGAGAGTCAGAGCAGCAATAGCCAAATCTCAGCCTCTGTCTGAGAACAGAGGGATCACGGACCATTCTCCACTGGCTTTCTGGTCACTTTAACTCTGTTTCTGTTGGTGCTGCTCAACCCTGCAGCGTCCCATGATGTGCGCCCCACACCTGGCGTCCCAGCCCTCACTTCCAGGGTCGGCATGTCTCTGTCCTTTGTGTTTCTAACACTGCCAGCCGCTAGCCGCCCCTGCGCACTCCAGAGCTCCCCATCTCTGTCTGGTTCCAGTGAGTGCACTGGAGCTCTGTTTCAGTCTGGTCGTGCCCATTCCCCAGCTCATGGTCTCAGTCTGCTCTCTCGTGGGTGCCAGTCCGTGAGTCCACCCGCTCCCCCGTGCACGTGGTTACCACTTCCTGGTGCCCAAATACCACAGCTCCCTTCGCCTTCAGTTTATCTTCCAATATATGTGCGTGGTTTCACGGCTCCCCGCTTCATACCTCAATACTCAGCGCTGGAGATGTTCATTTGTAGAGATCCAGATGTATCTTCCTGCATCTCATGCCAATTCCGTGGATGTTCGGGATGGTCTCGTACCTATCGAACTCGACTCAGGGGACTGGCTGAAAAAGGGGTCCCCTACTCCTCCACCATCTTAACTCCTGAATGTATTTTATCATGAACTAGTAACAATATGCAGATGAGCATTAGTTCATGGACCACACTGTGAATACCACTGCCCTCTGTGGGCCAGATCTGCCAATGACTTTAAATATGTAAGGATGGACTTCAGTAAGGGAAGGGCCTTGGATGTTCTTAGAAGTCTATGCTGGGGTGGGAGTTATGGTCCAAGCTGCAGCTCCCTCCTAATGCATTCATTTATATACATGTCATTCATTGGTCCAAGCCCTGGGAATTCTTCTCTGATGGAAATCCTCATCAAAAAGCCCTATGAAAAAATTATCTCTTTTGAAGGTGATAAAGATACTAAAAATCTGTAGGATGACTAGTTAAAGCTGAGT
Organism: Ursus maritimus; assembly: GCF_017311325.1. Taxonomy (NCBI): domain Eukaryota; kingdom Metazoa; phylum Chordata; class Mammalia; order Carnivora; family Ursidae; genus Ursus; species Ursus maritimus. Next base: position 79,007,206 of record NW_024426663.1, on the reverse strand, counting down.
AGTTGAAGGGCATCTTGGCTCCTTCCAGAGGTTGGCTATTGTGGACAATATTGCTCTGATTATTGGGGTGAATATGGCCCATGTCCTCATTACTCCTGTATCATTGGGGTAAATACCCAGTAGTGCAATTGCTGGGTCATAGGATGCCCTTCAACAGATGAATGAATAAAGAAGATGTGGTCCACATATACAATGGAATATTAATCAGCTATTAGAAAAAATGATTACCCAACATTTGTAGCAACATGGACAGGACTGGAGGAGATTAAGTGAAATAAGTCGAGCAGAAAAAGACAATTATCATGTGTTTTCACTGATTTGTGGAACATAAGTAATAGCAGGGAGATTGGCAGGAGAAGGAATGGAATAATAAAGGGGTATAAACAGAAGGGGGAATGAACCAGGAGTGACTATGGACTCTGGGAAGCAAACTGAGCACTTCAGAGGGGAGGGGGTTGGAGGATTGGGATAGGCTGTAGATGGGAATTCAGGAGGGCACATATTGCATGGTGCACTGGGTGTTATATGCAAACAATGAATCATGGAACACTACATCAAAAACTAATAATTTACTGTATGGTGAATAATATAAGAGAAAATTAAAAAAAAAAAAGAATGACTATTAGCAAAAATATTAGGATTACATCAGACCTGTCTACACGGACCTGGAATGAGAAAAGGGTTGGGGGGGCATTTTTAAAGCTCTTTCAGAGGAAAACATAGAGCCAAGTATCCTTTATCCAGCAAGGCTGTCATAGAAAATTGATGGAGAGATAAGGACCTTCCAGAATCACCAGACACTGACCAATTTTGTAACCACGAAACCAGCCCTACAGGAGATATTAAGGGGGGTTCTATAAAAGTAAAAAGGCCCCAAGAGTGATACAGTACAGAAACTTACAATCTATAGAAACAAAGACTTTACAGGCAACATGACATCATTAAAATCAGAACTCTTAATAATCACTCTCTATGCGAATGGCCTAAATGCTCCCATAAAATACCACAGGGTTGCAGATTGGATAAAAAGACATGACCCATCCATTTGCTGTCTACAAGAGACTCATTTTGAACCTAAAGATACATCCAGACTGAAAGTGAGGGGATGGAAAACCATGTTCATGCCAATGGACCTGGAAAGAAAGCTGGGGTAGCAATTCTTATATCAGACAGATTGGATTTTAAACCAAAGACTATAGTCACAGATACAGAAGGACACTATATTATTCTTAAAGGATGTATCCAACAAGTGGATTTAACAATATGCCCCCAAAAGGGGAGCAGCAAGATACACAAGCCAACTCTTAACCAGAATAAAGAGACATATAGATAAAAATACATTAGTAGTAGGGAACCTCAACACTCCACTCTCAGCAATAGACAGATCACCTAAGCAGAAAATCAACAAAGAAACAAGAGTTTTGAATGACATACTAGACCAGAGGGACCTCATAGATATATATAGAACACTACAACCCGAAACAAAAGAAAACTCATACTTTTCAAATGCACGTGGAACGTTCTCCAGAATAAATCAAATGCTGGGTCACAAAACAGATCTCAGCTGATACCAAAAGTCTGAGATTATTCCCTGCATATTCTCAGACCACAATGCTTTGAAATTGGAACTCAATCACAAAGAAAAATTTGGAAGAAACTCCAACACTTGGAAACTAAGAACCATCCTGCTCCAGAATGATTGGATAAACCAGGAAATCAAAAATCAATTTAAACAATTTATGGACACCAACGAGAATGAAAACACAACAGTCCAAAACCTATGGGACACTGCAAAGGCAGTCCTAAGGGGAAACTACATAGCCATCCTGCCTCACTCAAAAGAATAGGAAAATCTAAAATTTAGTTTTTATATTCTCACCTCAAGAAGATGGAACAGGAACAGAAGAACAGGCCTAACCCATGCACGAGAAAGCAGTTGATCAAGATTAGAGCAGAGATCAATGAATTAGAAACCAGGAGCACAGTACAGCAGATCAACAGAACTAGAAGCTGGTTCCTTGAAAGAATAAATAAGATCAATAAGCCACTGGCAAGACTTATTCAAAAGAATAGGGAAAGGACCCAAATTAATAAAATGATGAATGAAAAGGGAGAGGTCACAACCAACACCAATGAAATAGAAAGGATCATTAGAAACTTTTATCAACAGCTTTATGCCAATAAATGAAACTGGAATAGATGGAGACCTTCCTGGAAACCTACAAAATACCAAGACTGAAACAGGAAGAAATTGATTATTTAAACAGATCCATTAATTATGAAGAGATTGAAGCAGTGATTAAAAACTTTCAGAAAAACAAGACTCCAGGGCCTGATGGATTCCACGGGGAATTCTACCAAACATTCAAAGAAGAAATAATACCTATTCTTCTAAAGCTATTTCCAAAAATAGAAACAGAAGGAAAACTACCAAATTCATTCTATGAGCCCACTATTACCTTGATCCCCAAACCAGGCAAAGACCCCATCTAAAAGGAGAATTATAGACCGATATCCCTGATGAATATGGATGCTAAAATTCTCAAGAAGATCCTAGCTGATAGGATCCAAGTACCTTAAAAGGATTATCCATCATGACCAAGTGGGATTCATCCCTGGGATGCAAGGGTGGTTCAACATTCGGAAATCTATCAGTGTGACAGATCATATCAACAAGAAAAGAGTCATAAACCAATGACCCTCTCATTAGATGCAGAAAAAGCGTTTGACAAAATACAGCATCCTTTCTTGATTAAAAAACCCTTCGGAGTGTAGGGATAGAGGGTATATTCCTAAATTTCATAAAAACCATCTATGAAAAGCCTACGGCAAATATTCTCAATGGAAGCTGGAAGCCTTTCCCTTAAGATCAGAAACACGACAAGGTGGCCCACTCTCGCCATTATTATTCAACATAGTACTAGATGTTCTTGAAACAGCAATCAGACAACAAAAAGGGATAAAAGGTATCCAAATTGGCAAAGAAGTCAAACTGTCTCTCTTCACAGAGGACATGATACTCTATATGGAAAACCCAAAAGAATCCACCCCGAAACTACTAGAAGTTATAGAGCAATTCAGTAATGTGGTGGGATATACAATCAATGCTCAGAAATCAGTTGCATTTCTATACATGAACACAATGAGACTGCACAATGAGACTGAAGAAAGAGAAATTAGGGAATCCATTCCATTTGCAATAGCACCAAAAATCATAAGTCATTTTGGAATTTACTGAACCAGAGATGTAAGGGATCATATTCTAGGAACTACAAATCACTCTTGAAAGAGATTGAAGAAGACACAAAAAGATGGGAAAGTATTCCATGCTCATGGATCGGAAGAATTAACATAGTTAAAATGTCTGCGCTACCCAGAGCAAACTACACTTTCAATGCCATCCCGATCAAAATACCAATGACATTTTTAAAGAACTGGAACAAACAGCCCTTAAATTTGTGTGGAACCAGAAAAGGCCCCATATCGCCAAGGAATTATTGAAAAGGAAAAACAAGGCTTGGGGCATCACGTTGCCAGATTTCAAGCTGTACTACAAAGCTGTGATCACAAAGACAGCATGGTGCTGGCACAAAAACAGACACATAGACCAATGGAACACAATAGAGAACCCAGATATGGACCCTTGGCTCTTGGGGCAACTCATCTTTTGCAAAGCAGGAAAAAAATCCAGTGGAAAAAAGACAGTCTCTTCAATAAATGGTGCTGGGAAAATTGGACAGCTACATGCAAAAGAATGAAACTTGACCACTCTCTCACACCATACACAAAGATAAACTCCAAATGGATGAAAGACCTCGACGTGAGACAGGAATCCATCTAAATCCTAGAGGAGAACAGAGGCTTCAACCTCTTTGACATGGCCACAGCATCTTTTTTCATGACACATCTCCAAAGGCAAGAGAAACAAAGAAAAAATGAACTCGTGGGACTTCATCAAGATAAAAAGCTTCTGCACAGCCAAGGAAACAGTCAAAAAAACTAAGAGGCAGCCCACGGGATAGGAGAAGATATTTGCATATGACACTACAGATCAAAGACTGGTATCCAAGATCTACAAAGAACTTCTCAAACTCCACACACAAGAAACAAATAGACAAATCAAAAAATGGGCAGAAGATATGAACAGACACTTTTCCAATGAAGACATACAAACGGCTAACAGACACATGAAAAAATGTTCAAAATCATTAGCCATCAGGGAAATTCATATCAAAACCACACTGAGCTACCACCTTATGCCAGTTAGAATGGCAAAAATGGACAAGTCAAGAAACAACAAATGTTGGAGAGGATGTGGAGAAAGGGGATCCCTCCTACATTGTTGGTGGGAATGCAAGTTGGTACAGCCACTCTGGAAAACAGTGTGGAGGTCCCGTAAAAAGTTAAAAATTGAGCTACCCTATGACCCAGCCATTGCACTACTGGGTATTTACCCCAAAGATACAGACGTGGTGAAGAGAAGGGCCATATGCACCCCAATGTTCATAGCAGCATTGTCCATAATAGCTAAATTGTGGAAGGAACCAAGATGCCCTTCAACAGATGACTGGATTAAGAAGTTGTGGTCCATATATACAATGGAATATTACTCAGCTATCAGAATGAACGAGTTCTCAACATTTGCTGCAACTATGGACGGCACTGGAGAAGATAATGCTAAGTGAAATAAGTCAAGCAGAGAAAGACAATTATCATATGATTTCTCTCATCTATGGAACATAAGAAGTAGGAAGATTGGTAGGGGAAGAAAGGGATAAAGAAAGGGGGGGTAATCAGAAGGGGGAATGAACCATGAGAGACTATGGACTCTGGGAAACAGAGGGCTTAAGGGGGGGGCGGGAAATGGGATAGGCTGGTGACGGGTATTAAGGAGGGCACGTATTGCATGGTGCACTGGGTGTTATACGCAAGTAATGAATCATGAACTTTACATCAAAAACTAGGGATGTACTGTATGCTAACATAATATAATAAAAAATATTATTATTAAAAAAACATAGACTTGTTGAATCACTATTTGTACACCTGATTAATGTAACCTTGTGTATCAACTATACTTAAATGGAAATAATAATAATAATTAATAATAATAAATTAATCCAAAATTTGGTTCTTTGAAATTATCACCAAAATTGAGAAACTTTTAACTACACTATGTCACAAAAAGAAGACCAAATTACTAAAATAAGAAATGAAATTGGGGACATTACTGACAAACTTACTGACATCAAAATGATAACAGGATACTATAAAAATTGCATACCAATAAAGTAGAAAATCTACATGAAATAGACCAATTCCTAGAAACACATAAACTACCAAAGCTAGCTCCAAAAGAAATAGGAACCCTACATATACTTAGAGTTAGTAAAGAGACTGAAACAGTAATCCAAACACAGGAAACACCTCTAAACAATACAAAGTAAGTGCCAGGAGCCTTAATCGGTAATGTAATGGAGAAATTCCACCAAACACTTAATAAGATTCACACTGATCTTTTTTCAAACTCCTGTAAAAGAACCAAAAGCAGACTAAAACAACCCAAGAAAAATGTAGACCAGTATTCCTTATGAATACAGATGAAAAGTGCTCCTCAAAATATTAGTACACTGAGTCAAGCATTATCTTTTTTGAAGTTCTTATCTAAATTCCAGTTCACTAACACACAGTGTGACATTAGTTTCAGGTGTACAAAATAGTGATTCAGAACTTCCATACAACACCCAGTACTCATCACAGCTACACTCCTTAATACCCATTATATATTACTTGTACACGCCCCCCCCCCATTTCCCAGTTTGTTCCCTATGCTCTACCCAGACCCTTATCTCTTTCTTGGTTTGCCTCTCTCTTTTTCTTCCCTTGCTCATTTGTATTGTTTCTTAAATTCTATCTTTGAGTGAAATCGTATGGTATTTGTCTTTCTCTGACTAACTGCTTAGCATAAAAGCATCCATGGCATAACAAATGGCAAGAGTTCGTTCTTTTTTATGGCTGAGTAATATTCCATTGTATAAATATAACACTTCTTCTTTATCCATTCATCATTTGATGGACACTAGGACTGTTTCCATATCTTGGTTACTGTAGACAATGCTGGTATAAGCATTAGAGTGTATGTATCTCTTTGAATGAGTATTATTGTAGTCCTTGCATAAATGCCTAATACCGCAATTGCTGGATCTGAGGGTAGTTCTATTTTTAACTTTTTGAAAAACCTCCATACTGTTTTCCAGAGTGGCTGCACCACTTTCCATTCCCAAAAAAGGTGCAAGAGTGTTCCCATTTCTCCACATCCTTGCCAACACCTATGGTTTCTTATGTGGTTGATTTTAGCCAATCTGACATATTCAAGGTGATATCTTTTTGTAGTTTTCATTTGCATTTCCCTGATGATGAGTGATGTTGAGCATCATTTCATATGTCTGTTGGCCATCTCCATTTTGGAAAGAAGTCATAGTCGTGTCTTAGGACCATTTTTAATTGGATTATTTAGTTTTGGGGCCTTGAATTGTATAAGTTCTTGACATTTTTTGAATACTAACCCTTATCAGATATGTCATTGGCAGATATCTTCTCCTGTTCCATAGACTGCCTTTTAGCTTTGTTGATTGTTTCCTTTGCTGTGCAGAAGCTTTCTATTTAGATGAAGTCCCAATAGCTTATTTCTGCTTTTGTATTCCTTGCCTCAAGAGACATATCTAGAAAAAGAGATCCAAAATCTCCACATTCTCTCCAACATGTGTTATTATGCTTAAGTAGTGATTATCCTTAAATAACAGACATTGGATCCCTTGTGCAATGTTAGTGGGAATGTATAAGGCTACAACCACTATGGAAAACAGTATATGGGCTCCTTAAAGATTTTTAAAGTAGAATTAGCATATGACCCAGCAATCTCAGTCTGGGTATATATGTCTAATAATTAAAAGCAGGGTCTCAAAGACATATTTGCACATCCATGTTCAGAACAGCAATATTTACAATAGCCAAAGGGTGGAAGCACCCCAAATGTCCATCAGTGGATGAATGGCTAAACAAAATGTGGTATATGCAATCAATGGAGTAATACTCAGCCTTCTACTGACTATCGACTGATGAATGGATCAAGATGTGGTATCGATACACAACAGAATATTTCTCAGTGAACAAAAAGAATGAAATATTGCCATTTGCAATAACATGGACAGAACTAAAGTGTAGTATGCTATGCAAAATAAGTCAGAGAATGAAAACTAGCATATGATTTCACTCATATGTGGAATTGAAGAAACAAAACAGATGAACATCAGGTAAGGGATGGAAAAATAAAATCAGATAAAAACAGAGAGAGAGAGGCAAACCATAAGAGACTCTTAACAATAGGAAACAAATTAAGGGGTGGGGGGGTGGGGGGAAGGGGGATGGGTTAAATGGGTGATGGGCATTAAGAAGGGCATTTGTTGTAATGAGCTCAAGGTGTTATATGCAAGTTATGAATCACTAGATTCTATCCCTGAAAATAATACTACACCTTATGTTAACTAATTTGAATTTAAATAAAACCTTGAGGGGTGCCTGGGTGGCTCCGTCGTTAAGCATCTGCCTTTGGCTCAGCTCATGATCCCAGCATCCTGGGATGGAGCCTCACATTGGGCTCCCTGTTCTGCTGGGAGCCTGATTCTTCCTCTCCTACGCCCCTCCTTGTGTTCCCTCTCTCTCGCTGGGTGTCTCTCTCTCTCTGTCAAATAACTAAATAAAATCTTTAAAAAAATAAATAAAAATAATAAACAAACAAACAAATAAATGAAACCTTGAAAGGGGAAAAACTAGTGAAACTGTTCATTCTCATTATTAATTACCAAGTCATCAATAGATTTTTCAAAGCTAGTAGTATTTATCATCATGAATCCAAAATAATGTTCAGTTTGTGTGGAAAATAATGTAATCCCTCTGAAAACATAGAAGGCTAATAAACCCAGGCTGAGCAAACATACACAAAAAAAGTAAATAAATAAATAGTGATTATCTGACTTGGCATAAGGTAATATAGCATTGTGGTTTTGGTTTGCACTTCCTTAATGAACACTGATGTTGAGCAATTTTCACATGGTATTGGTCATTTGTGTTGGGTTATTTGGTTTTCTGTTTTAGTTGTAGAATTATAGAAGTTCTTTATATATTCTTGATATCAATCTCTCATTAGATATATGATTTCTAATTTTTTTTCTGCCATACCATATATTCCCTTTTTACTCTGTTTTCTTTGATATACAGAAGTTTATAAGTTTGACATATTTTCAATTGTCTCTTTTGCTTTTGTTGCCTGTGCTTTTGAATTCATATCAAAGAAATCATGACCAAATCCAATGTTATAAAGGTTTTCTCCTGTATTTTATTCTAGTATTTTATAGCTTTAGTGTTATCTTTAGGTCTTGGTCCATTTTTAGTTAATTTTTATACATGTTGTAAGGGTAAGATAAAGGTCCAAGTCCTACTCTGGCATATAGATACCCAGTTTTATCAGCAACATTTTTTGAAAAGACTCCTTTCCTTACTGTGTGGTGTTGGCACCCTTACCAAGATCATTTGACCAAATACATGAGGGTTTATTTCAAGGTTCATTATTCTTTTCCATTGGTCTGCATGTGTCATTATTTCAGTACCCCATTGTTTTGATTACTGTAGTATGCTCTGAAATCAGGAACTAAGAGGTCTACAATTTTGTTCTTCTTTTTTAAGATTATATTGCCACCTCAGGGTGCCTCATATTCTATATGAATTTTAGGGATAGATCTCTGTTTCAAAAAACATGCCATTGGAATTGGGATAGGAATTCCATTGATTCTGTAAATGACTTGGAGTAGTATGCACATTTTAACAATATTAAGTCTTCTAATCTCTAAACATGGGATGTTTCTTTTGATTTGTGTCTCCTTTGATGTCTGTCAGCAATGTTTAGTAGTTTTCAGGGTGTAATTCTTGCACCTTCTTGATTTATTCCAAAATATTTTATTCTTTCTGATGTTCTGGGCAATGAGAGAGTTTTCACTGATTCTCTTTCAAATTTTAAATTGTTGATATGTAGAAATGCTAACTGATTTTTATGTGTTCATTTTCCACAGTGTAATTTGCTTGAATTCACTTATTAGTTCTTAGAGATTTTCCGTGAAATATATAGGATTTTCTACCTATAAAAACATGTCATCTACAAACACAGATAATGTTACATCTTCCCTTCCAATTTGGAGGCATATTATTTCTTTTCCTTGCATAATTGCTCTGGCTTGAACTTCCAATTCTATATGGAATAGAAGGAACAAGAGTAAGTATTCTTGTTTTTCAAAAAAGATTTTATTTATTTATTTGAGTGAAAGAGCAGGAGTTGGAAGATGGGCCGAGTTAGAGTGAGAACCAGACTCCCCACTGAGTGGGGCTCCCAACGTAGGGCTCAGTCCCAGGACTGTGAGGTCATGACTTGAGCTGATGTGAGAAGCTTAACCAACTGAGCCACCCAGGTGCCATAGTATTCTTTTTTGTTTCTGTTGTTTATTTATTTAAGTAATCTCTATAACCTAAGTGGGGCTGAAACCCATGACCTCGATATCAAGAGTCAGATGTTCTTCCAACTAAGCCAGCCAGGCACCCCAGGAGTAGGTATTCTTGTCTTCTTGCTGATCTTACAGAAAAATTTTTTGTTTTTTCCCTTTTTATATGATGATAGATGTGGGATTTCCTTTATTTTACTTATTTATTTATCATTTATTTTATTTGAGTTATAATTGAAACATAATCTTACGTAAGTTGAAGATATGGCACATGTTGACTTGATATATTTATACATTGCAATATTGCCATAGCATTAGTTAACAACTTTATTATCTATGGCCTTTATTATGTTCAGAGACTTTCCTACTAAAGGTACTTCATTGAGTTTTGGGGTTTTTTTCATGAAAGGGGGATATATTTTGAAAAATACCTTTTCTAAGTCAGTTGCTATGACAATGTGTTTTTTGTCCTTCATTCTGTTGGGCTGATGTATTACATCAACTAATTTTCGTATGTTGGACCATCCTTGTTTGGACACACCACATCTTGTCCTCCTCCACATAGAAATTATACCCTCCTCAGGGCGCCTGAGTGGCATCTGCCTTTGGCTCAGGTCATGATCCCAGGGTCCTGGGAGAGAGTCCCACATTGGACTCACAGCTCAGGGGAGAGCCTGCTTCTCCCTCTCCCTCTGCTGCTTCCCATCCTTGTGTATGCACTCTCTCTCTCTCTCAAATAAATAAATAAAATGTTTTTTTAAAAAGTCTATTTAAAAAAAAAACAGAATGAAGAAAGCATACCCCTCTTCTCTGCCAACTGGGATCTAGAGAGAAAGCAAGCCCTGCACTCTTGGCTCTGCTGTCTAGATGAAATCTCCACCTCACAAAGGTGGGAGGGGCAGAAGGACATGATCTTGGTTCAAAATCATAGACTTTCAATTTTTTCCCGATTGTTCATACATTTTCTTGAATAGATATTTCTCCAGATGCTCTGCCTTAGGGCCATTTCCAGAGCCTTTATCCCTGTGGGTTTTTTTAAAGAAATAATTTTCACCACTTTCACTGGGAATTGGGGAAGCAGAGCTCCGTATTCAGTCATGCTAGAAGTCAATCCTCCTTCTCAATATTTTATTGTCCGCAGTAAACACATTAATTGAGTATTTAAATTTTTGTGACGTATTTTTATTAATACAACTTTAATTGGAATCTTCCTTTTCATTTCCATACTATTTTTTTTTGATTGTTTGTTTCAGAGGTAGAGTTTAGTGATTCATCAATTGCATTAACACCCTTAGAGGGTGTAATTAAAGCATTAACTGCTTACATTATGTGCCCTCCTTAATGACCATCACCGAGCTACCCCATCCCCCCACCCACTTCTCCTCCAACAACCCTGGTTGTTTCTTACACTTAAGAGTCTGTTATGGTTTGTCACCCTCTCTGTTTTTGACTTATTTAATTTTTCCTTCCCTTCCCTTATGAGGATCTGATATGTTTCTTAAATTCTACATATGACTGAAATCATAATTGTCTTTCTCTTATTGACTTATTTCACTTAGCATCATACCCTCTAGTTTCATCCATATCATTGCAAATGGTAAAATTTTGGTTTTTTGATGGCTGAGTAATATTTCATTATATATATATATACCACTTTGTCTTTATCCAATCATCTGTGAATAGACATCTGGGACCTTTCCATATTTTGCCTATTGTGGATATTGTTGCTATAATCATTGCGGTGCAGGTGGCCCTTTGGATCACTCTTTTGGATCCTTTGGTTAAGTAACTACTACAGCAATTGAAGGGTTGTAGGGTAGATTTATTTTTAACTTTTGGAAGAACCTCAATACTGTTTCCCAGAAAGGCTGTACCATCTTGCTTTCCCACTGACAGCATAAGAGGGTGCCCCCTTCTCCCCATCCTCACAAATATCTGTTGTTTCCTAAGTTGTTCATTTTAGCCATTCTTACTACTACTACTTTTAGTTTTTTGGATACTAGCCCTTTATATGATGATACACTTGCAAATATCTTTTTCCATTCTTTAGGTTGTCTTTTGGTTTCATTGACTATTTCTCTTGCTTCCTCATAGAATGAGTTTGGAATTTTCCTTCCATTTCTATTTTTTGATACAGTTTCAGAAGAATAGATATTAATTCCTAAATGTATGGTAGAATTATGCCAAAGGTCCACCTGATCCTGGACTGTTGTGTATTGGGAGATTTTTTATTACTACTAAAATTGTTGCTGGTTGTTGGTCAGTTCAAGTTTTCTATTTCTTTGTATTTCAGTTTTGGTAGTTTATATGTTTCTAAGAATGCATCCATTTCTTCCAGATTGCCTAATTTGCTCCCATACAGTTGCTCATAATATGTTCTTATACTTCTTTTTATTTATTCAGTGTTCGTTGTGATCTGTCCTCTTTCATTTATGATTTTATTTATTTGGGTCCTTTCTCTTTTCTTTTGGATGAGTCTGGCTAGTGGTTTCCTGATCTTATTCATTTTTTCAAAGTAGCAGCTCCTAGTTTCTTTGATTGGCCAACTGTTCTTTTGGATTCTATTTCATTGATTTTTGCCCTAATCTTTATTTATCTTCTCCTGCTGGATTTAGCCTTTATTTGCTGTTCTTTTTCCTGCTCCTTTAGGTGTAATTTTAGGTTGTGGATTTGAGACTTCTCTTGTTTCTTGAAAAAAGCCTGTTTGGCTATATACTTCTCTCTTAGGACTGCCTTTGCTTCATTCCAAAGGTTTTGAGCAGTCTGTTTTCCATTTTCATTTGCTTCCCTAATTTTTGTCTTCTGTAATTTGCTGGTTGATGCCTTTGTTCCTTAGTAGTATCTCTTTAATGTGCATGTATTTGTGTACCTTCAAAATTTTCTCTTGTGATTGAGTTCAAGTTTTAAAGCATTGTGATCTGAAAATATGCAGACATAATCTCAATCTTTTGGTACCAGGTGAGACCTGATTTGTTATCCAGTATGAGATGTATTCTGGAGAATGTTCCATGTGCACTTGAGAAGAATGTGTATTCTGTTGCTTTAGGATGAAATGCTCTGAATGTGTCTGTGAAGTCCAGCTGGTCCAGTATGTCATTCAAAGCCCTTGTTTTCTTTTGATCTTCTTCATAGATAATCTGTACATTGCTGTGAGCATGGTGTTAAAGTCCCACACCAGCTTTTGTATTATTATCAATGTGTTTCTTCACTTTTGTTATTAATTGATTTATATAATTGCCTGCAGCCATGATAAGGGCATATTGTTAGATTTTTTTTTTTTGGATAGACCCTTTAATTATGATATAGTATCCTTCTTCATCTGTTATTGCAGTCTTTGTTTTAAAATCTAATTTGTCTGATAAAAGGATTTCTACCCCAGCTTTCTTTTCATGTACACTAGCGTGTTAAATGGTTTTCCACACCCTCACTTTCAATCTGGAGGCGTCTTTAGGTCTAAAATGATTCTCTTGTAGACAGCATATGAATGGATCTTCTCTTTTTATCCAGTCCATTATGCTGTGTCTCTTGATTGGAGCATTTAGCCCATTTACAGTCAAAATAATTATTGAAAGATATGAATTTCATACCATTATTTTATCTGTAAGGTTGTTGTTCTGTAAAATGTCTCTGTTTTCCTCTGGTGTTTGTTACCTTTGGGCTCTCTCTTTGCTCAAAAGATCCCCCTTAATATTTTTGCAGGGCTGCTTTAATGATCACATATTCCTTTAGTTTCTGGTTGTCCTGGAAGCTCCTTATCTTTCCTTCCATTCTGAATAACAGCCTTGCTGAATAAAGTATTCTTGGCTGCATGTTTTTCTCATTTAGTACTTCAAATATATTATGTCAGTCCTTTGATCTGCCTGGTCTCTTTGGACAGGTTTGCTTTTAGCCTTGTGTTTCTACACTAGTTGTTTAAGGACCTCTTCTTCTGAGGTGCTTTCAGGATTTTCTCTTTATCTTTGAAGTTTGCAAGGTTCACTGTTATATATCTGGGTGTTGACCTATTGGTATTGATTTTGAGGGGGGTTATCTCTGCCTCCTGGATTTGAATGCCTGTTACCTTCCCAGATTAAGGAATTTTTCTCCTATACTTTGTTCAAATAAAGCATCTGTGCCTCTCTGTCTTTCCTCTTCCTCTGACCCCAATGATTCTGATATTCTTTTGCTTCATGGTATCACTGATCTCTTGAATCCTCCTTTCATCATCCAGTAGTTATTTATCTCTCTTGTTCTCAGCTTCCTTGTTCTCCATTATTTTGTTTTCTATATCACTGACTCTCTCTTTGCCTTGTTTATCCTAGCAATTACAGCCTCCATCTTTGATTGCTTCTCAGTAGTAGCCTTTTCTATTTCTACCTGATTAGATTTTAGTTCTTTTATTTCTCCAGAAAAGGATTCTCTAGTGTCTTCTATGCTTTTCTCAAGCCAGCTACTCTCCTTATAATAGTGGTTTTGAATTCTAGTTCCTACATCTTACTTATATCCATATTGATTAACTCCCTGGTACTGAGTATTGCCTCTTATTCTCTCTATTGGGATGCGTTCTTCTTTCCTGTCATTATGTCCAGAAATGAATAGATGTGAGAGAGAAAATACAAAAATAGCACAATGACACCAGAGAAAGCTGCACTAAACAAATCAGAAGAGAACAGAAAGCAAAATTACAGACAGGAAATAAAATCTAACAAGAATTTGCATAGAACAAAACAATAAACTAGCTCCTGGGTGCATTTTGGTGTGTTTGTTAGAAGAAACTAGATCCCAAAATAGGAAAGAAATAAAAACTTATATACATTCAAAAATAAAATTGAATACAATGAAAGGAAACTTCAAATGAAATATAGATATAATGTAAATGTAAAAAAGAAAATTAGAAAAGACAGAAAAAAAAGTTGATAAAATAAGAAAGAAGTTGAAAAACAAAAAAAAAATGTAAGACTTATAGTCTAAAGAATAATATGAAAAAAGCATGGACGTAGGTACTGATTTCCACAAGAGCTAAGTTTTGCATTTCTCTATGATCAGTAATTCGGTATTAGCCAAAAATTCCTGCTTCTCTTCTGGGAAAGGGCCTGTTCCATGATTCTCAGGTGCTTTGCCTGGGAAGAATTGTAGCAACCTTGACAAGAGGCCAAGCTCAGTGTGAGGGGTTCCAGTTTGCTCTATGTGGTAATTTTGATCCCTAAAGGCTTTCAGCACTAATTGGGGATTGGAGATGAAAGTGGCAGTGCCCTGATCTCTAGTGCCAGTGCTGATAGTTCTCATCCTCCACTCTTCAGTGAGACCTCCCAGAAAAGCAGTCAATCACTTTTGTCTCCCTGGTTTCCATTGAAACTCTATGTTCCCCAAGCATGTGACCGAGCACTTTTATCTCAGGCATATGACCCCATTTTGAGTCTCTAAAATTTATGGACTCCTGCAGCCCACCCCCTCGCCACCCCTCCTGGGGAGAGTAGGGGGTCTCCCCTTGGTTCTGCCTCTTGATGGGTCTATACTTAGAAAGCCATCATTGGACCACATAGCGGTTTCCAGTTTAGGGAAACACTGAGCAAAAAGCCAGCACCTGGACTCACTGTTTGCAGCTGGCTTTCCCTCTCTGATTCTTGGGAACTCTGCCATACTCAGGCACCCCCATTCTTTTTGTGACCTTGGGGATCCTGAGACCATGCCATCCCACCTGGGGTTCTGCCTGGTTTGCCCCCTGAGTACCTTTCAGGCATACTTTTTAAAGTTCTGATTTTGTGCTCCACTACTTATAATACTTTCTGGTACGAAATTTACAGAGGCTCACACTCCCCACCCCCACTATGGTTTATTTACCATTATACAGCTACAAATTCACATCTCTGCACCTCCCACCTTGCAAAAAGTAATCACTTTCCTATTTGTAGAATTGCAGCAATTCCTTCCACAGATGTCCAGTTGTTTTCACAGGTGTTCAGAATAATTTGATAACTATCTAGCTGAATTCCAGGGATCACACGAAATTAGGGTCCCCTACTCCTCTGCCATCATAACTCCTCCCCCAATTCCATTTTTTTCCTGCAATGTTCATACTTTGGACCTTTAAATTCTCTTCCCCAGAGGCAATACAGTTATTTGGAACTAGATGAATGTCTTGTGTATCACTTGGTACCCCATGTTAGTGTTTTTTCTTTTTCATTCCATCAATCACCTCACCTTTTCTTTCAGGTTATGTTCCCTGGAAGGCTGAGCATGGTAAATAGAACACCATACAAGTTGTCTGAGGCTTTGGGCGATATCTGCTCAGAGAAGCTTTACATTTGCTCTTTGCAAATGGGAAAGGCTTATACTAATCATGCTGTGATGGTTGAACTTTATGTGTCATTTGACACAGTTAGTTGGTTGAACACTAGTCTGGATGTTGCTGTAATGGTATTTCATAGATGTACTTAACATCTACAGTAAGTAGATTTTAAATAAGAAAGATTTTTTCCATATTGAGGGTGGGCCTTATCCAATCAGTTGAAGGCCTTAAATGCAAAAATTGGTTTCTTGGAGAAGCAGAAATTCTACCTCAAGTCTTTAACATGGAAATCTAACCTAGATTCCATGCAGTGTATGGAAATTGGACTCAAAATTGGAACATCAGACCTTACCTGAATTTCAGGACAGCCGTCCTACCCTACATATTTCAGATATGCCAACTTTCACAGTCACATGAGGTAATTCCTTAAATAAATCTATATGTGTATGTATAGGAGTGTGTCTGCATCTGTGTGTGTTTGTGCGTGTGTGTGTGTATCTTATTGGTTCTGGCTAGTCCTAAGTGTTTACTTGTTTAAAGTTAGCACACTCTTTACTGGCTGACCTAAGTCTTTTTATCTGAAGCAGATAGACAAATCACCTTGACGACCGAGGGTCCACAACTTTCCCAGGCCACAGAGGTCAGCAAGTCTGTTTGAACCCACCTAGGCTCTTTGATTAGCCTAGCAATTTTCTTAGCAAAATGTTTTCTTTTTTAGGTCACACAAATTCTTTTATTAACCTTCCTTGAGCATCTGTAGTCATGACATCCTGTGTAGAAGGAACAAGGTATTCCTACATACCAGGAAACAGGAACCAGAACCTCGAGACAACCCACCCCCACCCTAAAACCATCACTGAGATAACGAGAAATGTTGCAGGCCACTGCATTCCCTTTACTACTTACCTTGAACCACTTTAAAAAGCTCTGGGATAGGCAAACACTGCAGAGTTGGCCTTTGGACAAGAATCTGCCTTCTACCCAGTTTGCTGGCTTCATGAATGAAGCTCCAATTCCTTTCCAATCAAAACACATCTCTTGAGTAATGATCTTTCCAGCTATGGGCAGCCAGCCAAACTTGGGTTTGGTAACAAGCATGCTCACTGTGTGTGAGCCCTGAACTCTGCTTTTGGTTCCTTGGTTTGTGAGACTGTTAAAAGCTCTGCAAAGTCTCTGTCTCTTTCTCTCCCAAGAATCTCTGCAGTAACTGGGAAACATCTCCATGATGAACACAGCACAAAATATGGGCCCTCAATCTGACTCTACTCTTTCTACATGGCCCCTTTATTCCTCCTTGACTTAGAGCAGGCTTTCTTATATTTATCCATTTTTTGTAGTTGTTTTCAGCAGGAGGTCTATCTAAATTACATATTTCAACATTGCCAGAAGCAGAAATCCCATGTATGTAGCTTTTTGAAGTACTGTTTTGATTGCTTTAGTGATCTACACAGGAATTCTCTTTCTCAACTCAGCTTTATTGAATTACATGTATTTTTATTATCTCCATCTTGAAATCACTTACTCTATAATATTTATCAAGGTAAATTCCTTGGCTTTCTTCTTTCTCCTATTCTTAATTTGTTTTTGTTTTTTTTTTTTTCATTTGTATCTGGTTTTTGTATAATTTATTTATCCACATCTACTTTTTTTTTTCCATTTTAGTTTTATAATGCTTTAATTTGAACCCTCATTTTATTACACTATAAGACTTTTTCTTTTGTACCTTTTAGGGTCATAAATTGTCCTCCATTTAACTGTTGAGTTGCATTGTTCAATTTTGTTATGTAGCCTTTCCATTTTTAACAATGAAAAATGTATCATTGCTCTTACATTATCTCATCAATAACATATTAAAAAGTATTTCCAATTCCAAAAATGTTGAAGCTTTCTTCTCTTGTTTTAAATTGCTACCGTATTTTCATAGTAGCTGAAGAATGTTTTTTGTGTAGAAACACTTCTGCTTATTTCTTTACAAACATTATGCCCTCTTCACTCAGGTCACCTTTCTCAGTGTTCCAAGTTTCTAAATGGTCTAAATGTACATGTGAACAAAAGTATATTCTCTAACTCAGGGTTGAAAATAATTTCTAATACGTACTTTAAAACTTTAAATATATTGTCCAATGATATGTATTATTTTTTTAATAATGGCTTTATTGAACTATCATATACATACCATATAATTCACCAATTTAAAGTGTACAATTCAATGGTTTTTAGTATATTTACAGGTGTGTGCAACCATCCCCACAAGCTATGTTAGAATGTTTTCATAACCCCTACAGGAAACTCTGTGCCCACTAGAAGCATGCCCTGTTTCCCACTCCCTCCCCCACCCCCTCTTGCCCATAGCCCAAGGCAGCTGCTAATCTATTTTCAGTGTCTATGGATTTGCCTACTCCAGACACTTCATATAAGTGGAATGGTACATTATATGGTCTTTTAAGATTAGCTCCCTCCAGGGGTGCCTGGGTGGCTCAGTCAGTAAAGTGAATGACTCTTGATTTTGGCTCTGTTCATGATTTCAGGGTCATGAGATCAAGCCCCACAAAGGGTTCTGCACTCAGCATAGAGTCTGCTTAAGATTTTCTCTCTCCCTCTGTCCCTGCCCCATTCATTCTCTCTCTCTCCAACAAACAAACCTTGTCTTCTTCCATTTAGCATGTTTTCATGGTTAATCCTTATATCAGTCCTTCTTTTCTTTAATTTCTGAATATGATTCCATGCTATGAATATACCACAGCTTTTCATTCACTCATTAGTAAGTGGACATTTCACTTGTTTCCATGTTGCTATATTATGAATAATGCTGATGTGAATATTCACACAGACTTGTTTTTGTTTAGAGAACTCTTTTCAATTCTTTGGGAGTAGAATTGCTGGGCTGTATGTTAATTCTATGCTTAACTTTTTGAGAATCTGCTGTGCTGTTTTCCAAAATAGCTACACCATTTTATGTGCCCACCAACAGTGTAAGAGGGTTCCAGTTTCCTCACATCCTCTCCACCATTGTAATCATCAGTTTTTTTTATTTTAGCCAATCTACTGGTTGTAAAGTATCTCATTATGGTTTTGATTTGCATTGATCCACTGCATGTATTTTAAGTGCACAATTTTCCTTATAGGGGTGTCAATTGCTGAAATTATGTGTGAATACCCCACTAAAATCATGGACATGCTGTCTTCTG
The DNA here is from genome assembly GCF_017311325.1 of Ursus maritimus. Taxonomy (NCBI): domain Eukaryota; kingdom Metazoa; phylum Chordata; class Mammalia; order Carnivora; family Ursidae; genus Ursus; species Ursus maritimus. The sequence goes on along the minus strand of NW_024426663.1, from coordinate 78,988,202 downwards.
TTTATAATTTGTCCTCTTATATTGAAGTTAACCTTTTGAGGGCACAAAATTTTAGGGGAACTTTTTGTTCCCAGTTATCTTAATCTTTATCATTATTGTAGTATCCTCTCCATCACAAGTCCCAGATTTTGTCTGACAGTTTAGAAATACTCATATTACCTTTTAAAAATTACTGTTTGCTTATTGTAATTGTTTTCAGTTTGAGTGTCTTCATGCCTTCCTTGTTTTTCTCCACCTGATTTTTTTTTTTTTTTTTACTCCTCAGTCAGTCTCTGTCTCTGTTCTCTGGCTCCAATTCCCAGTTTTCTCTTTCCTGAGAAATTATGAATCACACAGTTCTGTTCTGTAAGCGTCACTCATGGGCTGAGGACAGCTTCACTTTCAGTGTGATGTTCACTCCCTTATACTTGTTTCACATATCTCTTAGGGAAAAAATACTTTAAAATATTTTATGAAAAATTTTAGCTCTTTTCTAGCAGAATTTTTGAGGTTTTCTGATGCAACGTAATGTGACAGAAGAGAATGGCTCCATATTTCTTTCTAAAAGTAGAAATCTACCCAAAAAAACCCATATTTTGCTATTGAAAAAAAAATGCCTTCGAAAAAACAGAACTATTCAAGAAATACCTACAGTGATGCAAATAGGTTGAAAGGTGTGCATAGAGAAAGTAAAGTAGGGCTTCATAAAGTATATGAGGATGGTTTTTAGGGGACTGGGGTGTTATTCATAAAAGGAGGGAAACATGGTTATATTTACACATATCACTGTTTATGGTTAAACCGGATATAATCAGAAACATATGATGAACTCATGTATTCACTCCAAGGTGTAAAGTATGGAATAGTGCAAATACCAAGTCTTTTGGTGTACGGGAAGATCTGTCTAGCATAATCCAGCAAGTGTAGTTACTGTAACTAAATGAATAAATCTGTCACATTAAGAAAAATCTCTTAAACTTAGGGTAATGCAAAAAAATCAAAATGCATTTTTGAGAATTCTTATAAGATAAAGATTGCCCCATCCAGGTGTAACTATCTCAAACAGGTTGTATTCCACAAGTCTAGCCGTTTATCCCTTATGTTCACGAAGCTGGATGGTTTGAGAGATGTCCAAAGGGACAATTCTTAGCACTCTTTCACAATTTGACCTTCCCTAAATTAAGGGTGGGACATTCTAATTGAGGCCCTTTGTGTCAGAAAAGTGTGTGAGGGCATCATGCGTTGAGGGAAATTGTGTGTTGAGAGGATTTTCTCATCTTTACAAAGATGAGAAACTTTACACAGTTCAGAAAGAATCGTTTGTTATGATTTTTGATCAGTACAAAAGGACAGATTGCCGGATAACAATGGGAGAGAATTACAGGGATGTTCTCCAGCCCTTTTACATTACGTGTATACCTTACATACATGGTAAGGAAGCTATTACTCCAGTAAAAGAAAACAAAGCAGCTCACGAGTGCCAGGATTGTGTGGGTGGCCTTGGTTTCAGGAGAGGGTCTTGGGTTGAAGCTGGTTCTGTGGACATACTGGACGTTCTTGCGATGTGTGAAAAGGAACTTAACCATGTACACACTGCTCCAGACCATGAGGAACACACGCAGGAAATCTCATAACACCATGCACCCTAGAAAGACAGCTGACTGAATGTAATCCAGATCCTTCCCAATACAGTATGTCAGAGAATAGAATTTGTCAAGTTCTGTGCTGTTGTATGGCGCCACAATGTTTATGATGACATGGATATAGATCAGCATGTTGATGATCCAGAAAGAACAGAAGGCAGGAAAAATGTATGTGCAGATTTTGGGTTTGAGCCATGACCACCTAGAGTTACTGGGAGTGATAATCATGGCCTGAACAATACTCAGGAAAGATGTGGTGCAGAGGGAAAGACCCCGGGTGACTCTGTACAAGTACATCACTACCTTACAACCAATGTCATCTAGAAAATTTCTTACTCCAAAGGCATTCATTACCTCTGGAATCCCACTGAAAACAATTGTCATGACATTTGCTAAAATTAAATGGATAAATATCAAATCTATAGGCTTCGTTGTATGTAGCTGGACTAAGAAGGTGTTGATGAGTAACACCAGTAGCAATGTGTTTCCAATAAAACCAATTCCAAGTTGAAAGAGAATGAACACTCCCAAAATAGTATCACTTGGAACTTTCACATTCATTGGCCTCTTATACTTGGATACACTCTTGCACAGATTCAAAAGGAACCCAAGATGGTTTGCAAGCCTGATGGAAATAATGGGATCATATGGAGACTCCATGAGTTCTGATCATCCTCAGCAGGAGGTTGTGCAGATGCTCTGTAACAACATTCAGGAAAGTAAGAATTAGTTCTAGAGGTAAATATCAAGGATTATTGCTGTCACTGCACAGGAATATATTGGTTGATGTAAAACAGGCTTTTTATGAAAACATAAGTGTAATTCTAAGAAATAAGTATCTGAAGAAGTTGGTTTTGTTTATTAAAAACAATATTTCAGATTTATACAGATTCTATTCATATTCTATGTGTATGTTCCGACTTCACCTCAAATATTTGAATGAATTTCCATCTTCTGCCATGAATAATAAAAAATTATTATGTATTTAATGTATATATAATGTATATTATTTAATGTATATTTTAATGTATATTTAATGTATAATGTTTCTACTGTACATGACATACATTATTGTTACAGTCTCTCAACAGGAGAATACTCCATCTCTAGAGTCACACATGACCGTCTGGCTCTTTGAATGCCATTCCTGACCCTGCTACACTCCTTTTCCAACTCCAAGACCCTTCCAATGTACACGATATCACATTAGCTCCTGGTCAATACACTGCATCCTCCAGTTCTGTTTTGAAAATTCACTTCATCTTTTTATTCTACACTAAAGGCACTGATTCTCTTGAAACTCTTTCAGGTAGTGGGATCTGTCTCTCCCCTGTCCCCTATATCACCAGGCCTGAAGATGGGAATGTCTTCTTTGATCCCCAGCACTTTCAGATAATTCTTCATCACCCCAGCTTTGAACCAAGTTGTCATCAGCCTACGTCCACCACTGTCCATTGGGAGGTAATCTACTCACCCCAAATCACTCCCCTTCATAGCCCTTCACTCACTTTAACACTCCCCAATTAACCTCCTGTCATATTTTTGGTGATTGTAGGATCCACACAAAGGACCCGTCCAGTATCCTCAGCCTCTCTCACATTTGTGATTTCCTCTCTTCCAACAATTCTGCCTCTGCCTTCCCCCACCTCACCTACACTCTCCTACCCACATACTAGAGTGTGTCATTGTGCCAATATTGGAAATTCATTATGTGTCACTTCCGAGCATCTAATCCTCCTGTTACCAGCTATTTCCACCTTAGTTTATGTAATCTCTGACTCCAACATTACTTTGACATCACCAAGGTCTGCAGAACATTGATCTCTTTGCTCTGTACAAGATCTCCCAATCTCTCCTCTTCACCTAGACTTCCTTGATCCAGGATTATAATCATTTCCTCCAAAAGCATGTGATGCCATCACCTTTTTTTCTGCTTCTACAGTCCTCACACACGCACATAGTCTGCCTAGTTCACATCATTCTACTCACATAAACAAGGCTAGAGAAAACGATATAACCATATTAAGTGACCTTATATTAAATTCTTCACCACTTAGCTCCAGCAAGCTTTCGTTTCAGCAAGCAATCGCACTAAATTTTCTAGAGTATTCTTTGAGTATTCACTTTCTCACTCCTCTTGATGATTATTTCTTAACTTGTCCATTCTCAAACTAAGAACAAATCCTCTCCAAATCTCATATTCAGTTGATGGTGCATTGCATATTTTCTATTGAGATATAATTGAAATGAAATATTATGTTAGTTTCAGATGTACAGATAGTAATTTGATATTTGTATATATTGCAAAATTATCAACATCATTAGTCAATTTAACATCCATCACCATACATAATTACAATGTTTTTTCTTGTAATGACAACTTTTAAATTCTACACTCCAAGCAACTTTAAAATATACAATAAAGCACCATTCAATATGGTATCCATGTTGCCCATAACATACCCATGACTTATTTTTTTATAGCTGGAAGTTTATACCTTATGACTTCCTTCACCCATGTCACCCACTCTCCAATCTCCAATTCTGTCAACTACCAGTCTGATTTCTGTATCTATGAATTCAGTGGACATTTTGGGAATTTTTTTTAATTCCACATATAAATGAGGTCATACAATGCTTGTTTTTCTCTGTCTGACTTATTCAACTTAGCATAATACCAGCAAGTTCCCCCCATGTTCTTGCAAATTGCAAGATTCCCTTGTTTTTTATGACTGAAATATATTCCATTGTGTGTGTGTGTGTGTGTGTGTGTGTATAGTACATCATATATATGAATAATTGGCCATTACATATACACTTTGTCTGTGTGTGAGTATATATATATATTTCTATTACATGTATGTAATACATACATACACTGTGTATGTATGTATTCTATTACATGTATGTAATACATACATACACTGTGTGAACGTATATACACGATATTTTCTTCATTTATTCATCCTTCATGATCTCTATATATAATTTTGAAAAATAAAACAATCAAAAGCTATTCCCCAAATTCCACCAGTACATCAATCCCACTTTCTCTATCCCTACTCATAACCTTAGTATGTCCTCTGGCTCTCAGAATGGGTTGTCTATGCTTTTGTCACAGTCCATCCATGCATTTGTGCAATAAACCTGGAAATATCTTTCCTGCTCAAGACCCTCTCTTCTGTGATTCTTTTCTCTCTCAGGCATTATCAAATTTCTCCCATCAACATGCAAACATACTGTGTGTCTTGCACATTACTTGAATAACTTCTTTTCTTTTGAGCAATTCTCCTCTAAGCAATTGTCTCTACTCCCTGTCTCCAATTTCTTGCATCTCATTTGCTCTTGATCCCGTGGAGTGGTAGACTGCAAAAATGCCTATAAATTCTCCACTGACATTGAGGTTGCACCCATGAGGTGGCTTTTCTCCATCCCTTTAATGGGGGTTGTTACTTGGCTTGTTTTGGCCAGTCATTGTAGAGTAAACATGACACAAGCAAAATCTTGATAAGTGCCCTTAGGTGGAGCTTGCTGTTCTACCTCACTGCAAACCCACCACTCCACCATGTGAAGCATCCTAGACTTTTATGGGATGAGCATCCACAGAGAAGAAATATTCAGCCAAATTCCAAAACTATATGCCAAGCCATCCCATTCCAACCAACATCAAAACCCATATGGGACACCACTCATCCCCTAGTTAACTACTGACATGACCACACTTGCATGAGAAAGCCTAACCTAGAAGTAGAAGCAGTCACAATCAAAAAGTCACTTAGACTATGATTGTTTTTATACAAAATCTGCAAAATGCATAAATGCATAGAGAGAAAGCAGATATGTGGTTGCTAGAGATTGAAAGGATGAATGATAGGAAAAAGATGGTGGAGGAGTAGGGGACCTCTTTTTCAGCTAGTCCTCTGAGTCGAGATGGATATCTACCAGACCATCCTGAACACCCATGAACATAGCTTGAGATGCAGGAAGATACATCTGGATCTCTACAAACGAACATCTCCAGCACTGAGTATTGAGATACAAAGCGGAAAGTCATGAATCTGAGCACAGATATTGGAAGATAAATGGAAGGGGGAGGGAGCTGCCATTCTCGGGAACCAGGGTGTAGTAGCCACCTACTGGGGAGTGGGTCAGACTCGTGAACCGGCACCCGCGAGAAAGCTGACTAAGACCATGAGCCCAGGAACGGATGCGTGACCAGACTGAAAACCAGAGCTCCAGAGCACACACTGGAACTGGACTGAAACCAGGAGCTCGGGAGAGCACGCCCGACCAGACTGAAAACTGACACTGAAACACACTGAAACACACTGAAACAGGGAGCTCGGGAGAGCACGTGGGAACCGGGGGCAACTCGTGGTGTTAGAAGCACCAAAGACAGAGATGTGCCAGCCCTTGAAGTGAGGGCTGGGAGAGTGGCTTTCGGGCGCACAACCCGGGATGCCGCCGGGTTTTTAGCAGCCCTGACAGAAACAGAGATAAAGTGGCCAGGAGAGCTCAGTGGAGAGTGGACTGCGATCTCTCTGTTTTGAGACAGAGGCTAAGATACAGCCACTGCTGCTCTGACTCTCAGAAGAGCCACAGAAAACTGCCAGGGAAAGCCACCAGAGAACAAAAGCCCAGAAATACCAGTTCACATTTTGCCCATCCCCATCCCTTCTCACAGGGGAGGGGGCAACTCTACCCAAACAGGGGTGCCTGAGTATCAGCGCAGCAGGGCCCTCCCCCAGAAGGCAGGATGAAAAATCAAGAAGCCCACATCCCTAAGGTCCCTTTAAAACAAGTGCACACTGCCTGGGTCCTGGTCAATAATTTGGGCTCTGGGCATCCCTGCAACCTCTCCTCATCAGAATAACAAGGAGGAGAAATCCCCCCCCCCCTACAAAGAAAAGGTACAGAGTCTGTGATATCTGCCACAGTACTGATGGATATGGATATAACCAAATTGTCAGAAATGGAGTTCAGAGTAACAATGGTCAGGATGATGTGTTGGCTTCAAAAAAATATTAACGAAAATATTAACAAGAATATAGAATCTCTAAGGGCAGAAATGAGAGTGAATCTGGCAGAAATTAAAAATGCTATGAATCAAATGCAGTCTAAACTAGACGCTCTGAAGGCAAGGGTAAATGAGGCAGAAGAACAAATTAGTGAATTGAAAGATGGGATGGTAGAAGAGGAAGTTAAAACAGAAACTTGGCTCAAAAAAATCCAATCTCAGGAATGTAGATTATGGGAGATTACTGACTCAATGAAACGTTCCAATGTCAGAATCATCAGCATCCCTGAGGGGATGGAGAAAGAGAGAGGTCTAGAAGAGATATTTGAACAAATTGTAGCTGAAAATTTCCCTAATCTGACAAAGGAAACAAGCATTCCTGTCCAAGAAGCAGAGAGGACCCCTCCCAGGGTCGACCACGGCAAACCACACCACGTCACGTCACAGTGCAATTTGCAAATATTAGATCCAAGGATACAGTGTTGAAAGTGGCCAGGGCAAAAAGATTTCTCACATACAGAGGAAAAAATATCACCATGAAAAGAGTCAAGAACCATATGATCCTCTCAATTGATGCAGAAAAATATTTGACAAAATACATCATCCTTTCCTGATTAAAGCCCTTCATAGTGTAGGGATAGAGGGTACATTCCTCAATTTCATAAAAACCATCTATGAATAGCCTGCAGCGAATATCAATCTCAATGGGGAAAAGCTGAAAGCCTTTCCCTTAAAATCAGGAACATGACAAGGATGCCCACTCTCGCCATTATTATTCAACATACTACTAGACGTCCTTGCAATAGCAATCAGACAACAAAAAGGGATAAAAGGTATCCAAATCGGCAAAGAAGAAGTCAAAATGTCTTTCACAGATGACATGAAACTTTGCATGGAAAACCCAAAGACTTCACCCCCAAATTACTAGAACTGATATTGCAATTCAGTAATGTGGCCGGATACAAAATCAATGCTCAGAAATCAGTTGCATTTCTATACACGAGAAATGAGAGTGAAGAAAGAGAAATTAGGGAATCCATTCCATTTACAATAGCACCAAAACTCATACATTATGTCAAAATTAACTTAACCAGAGAGGTAAAGGATCTATATTTTAGAAACTACAAATCACTCTTGAAAGACATTGAAGAAGACACAAAAAGATGGAAAAATATTCCATATCATGGATCAGAAGAATAAACATAGTAAAATGTCTATGCTACCCAGAGCAATCTACACTTTCAATGCCATCCCGATCAAAATACCAATGACGTTTTTCAAAGAACTGGAACAAACAGCCCTTCAAATTGTGTGGAACCAGAAAAGGCTCCAAATTGCCAAGGAATTGTTGAAAAGGAAAAACAAAGCTTGGGGCAACACGTTGCCAGATTTCAAGCTATCCTACAAAGCTGTGATCACAAGGACAGCATGGCACTGGCACAAAAACAGACACTTAGACCAATGGAACAGAATAGAGAACCCAGAAATGGACCCTCGGCTCTTTGGGCAACTCATCTTTGAAAAAGCAGGAAAAAAAACATCCAGTGGAAAAAAGATAGTCTCTTCAATAAATAGTGCTGGGAAAATTGGAAAGCTATATGCAAAAGATTGAAGCTTGACCACTCTCTCACACCACACACAAAGATAAACTCCAAATTGATGAAAAACCTCGATGTGAGACAGGAATCCATCAAAATCCTAGTGGAGAACATAGGCTTCAACCTCTTTGACATAGGCCACAGCAACTTTTTTCATGACACATCTCCAAAGGCAGGAGAAATGAAAGAAAAAATGAAATTGTTGTACTTCATCAAGATAGAGATGAAGAGCTTCAGCACAGCCAAGGAAACAGTCAAAAAAGCTAAGAGGCAGCCCACGGGATGGGAGAAGATATTTGCAAATGACACTACAGATCAAAGATTGGTATCCAAGATCTACAAAGAACTTCTCAAACTCAATACACAAGAAACAAATAATCAAATCAAAAAATGGGCAGAAGATATGAACAGACACTTTTCCAATGAAGACGTACAAATGGCTAAGAGACACATGAAAAAATGTTGAAAATCATTAGGCATCAGGGAAATTCAAATCAAAACCACACTGAGATACCACCTTACTCCAGTTAGAATGGCAAAAATGGACAAGGGAAGAAACAAAAAATGTTGGAGAGGATATGGCATAAGGGAATCCCTCTTACACTGTTGGTAGGAATGCAAGTTGGGACAGCCACTCTGGAAAACAGTGTGGAGGTCCCTTAAAAAGTTAAAAATTGAGCTAACCTATAATCCAGCAATTGCACTACTGGGTATTTACCGAAAGATACAGACGTTGAGAAGAGAAGGGCCATATGCACCCCAATGTTCATAGCAGCATTGTCCACAATAGCTAAATTGTGGAAGGAGCCAAGATGCCCTTCAACAGATGACTGGATTAAGAAGATGTGGTCCATATATACAATGGAATATTACTCAGCCATCAGAAAGAATGATTACCCAAAATTTGTAGCAACATGGACAGGACTGGAGGAGATTATGCTAAGTGAAATAAGTCAAGCAGAGAAAGACAATTATCATATGGTTTCACTCATTTATGGAACATAAGAAATAGGAAGATCCGTAGGAGAAGGACGGGAAGAATGAAGGGGGGGTAAACAGAAGGGGGAATGAACCATGAGAGACTGTGGACTCTGGGAAACAAACTGAGGGCTTCAGAGGGGAGGGGGTGGGGGATTGGTATAGGCTGGTGATGGGTATTAAGGAGGGCACATAGTGCATGGTGCACTGGGTGTTGTATGCAAATAATGAATCATGGAACTTTACATCAAAAACTAAGGATGTACTCTATGGTGACTAATATAACAATGAAAAATTATTTTAAAAAAAGAAAGAAAGGATGAGGGATAGAGTGACTGTTTGGAGAGGGGGATGTCTGTGTTTTCTTTGAGGTGATGAAATATTTTGAAACTTAACAAAGTGGTGGTTGTACAACATTGCAAATATAAATGTCACTGAAAGGCGTACTTTAGGATTGTTAATTTTATGTTATATTCATTTCACCTCAATAAAATATATAAATATACATCTAAATAATTGTAACCTGTATGCACCAACATGTAAACAAGAATAGTATATTATGAACAGTTTAGATTTACCAAGAAATGGTAAAATGTCTTACCTTTAGGGAATCTCTTAAATAATTGTCCATATTAACATTCTAAAGAAGAAAGGCAAATGATTATCACAGTAAGTGGGAAAAATACATTCATATACATTTAATATCTATTTATGATAAAAATAAAATTCTACAGTATATTGCAAATACAAAGGAAATTATTAACTTTGTGCAGGGTAGTTACCTAATATAAACAGAACAAACTAATACATTATGAGTCCCCACATAATTATTTATTAGTCAGAAATGTCAGAAGTGTACCAACTATCCAGTCCTGATTTTTATTGCATTTCATCTCTTAACATATGTGGTAAAGAATGTAAATGATAAGCACCCCAAAAGTCCAAAAAATTGTGATTATTATCATTTACTGATGGTAATATGGTCTACACTGAAAATAAGGTTGAAACTCCAGAGAAAAATATTATAATAGATTCTGCAACTGATTTTAAGTTATTTCCTTGACTAGACAATGTAATTTTAGAAAATAAAAGATTTACAATAACAGCAACACTATGACATAATCTCAAATTTATGCAAAAATTTCTTGGATAAAATTATATAAATCAATTCACAAAAGTTAAGAAAGACAGAAATTAGTAGCACTACATTGACATTTATAAATCAGAATATCTACTACCATGAAAGGTCAATTGTTATGTATATTTAAAATTTATGAATTAAAATGCAAGATTTATGAAATGAAATAGGAATTTTCATTAGAATCTGAACCCTTGTCGCATTGAACTTGACAAATCGTTTCTATATGTTGTTTGTCAGATCAGAGGATGAAGAGCCAAGAAATATGAAGAAGAAACACAAGGCACTATGTGTAAAGAATGGTTAAAAGAAATGAGGAAATAGGTGCAAGAGGTGAAAGAAAATATAGGAGAAAGAGAATTAAAATCAGGAGAGGACAGTAAACTGAATTCAAAAAATAAAGAGAGGGACAATAAATGTGAAGGAACAAGTGAAACCTGAAAGAACAGGAGGGTGTAGGTAGTGTCATCCCAGCAGGGAAATCAGCTAAACAGAATGAGGGCAAAGAGAGAGAAAACAAACAAACAACAAACCAACAACAACAACAACAACAAAACAGAACACAAGTGGATGCAGGCAAACAGCTAAAGAAAATCCTGCAAATAAAAAAGGCACAGAACCAAAGAGAGGATTATGGTAAAGGTAAAGTTGAACAAGAAATAGAAAAACTGTTAGGATATATGTTCGCAGAATAAATTAGAAAACCTGAGATGGGGAACTTTAGGAAATCAAGAAAAAAGAATACTTTTCCAGAAACATTAGTTATCTGAGTAAGAAACTGCTTTGAAAACTTTTAGATAGGATTGTGGAGACCTACATAACTCTCAAAGTTATGATAAAGATTCTTTTAAAGTAAAGACATTTGAAATTCAATGTTGCAGGAAAAAAAAGCCTTCTAGGAGCTTCCTTTACCTCACTGAAAGCAGGAACTTCTGGGAATGAAATTGTTAAAAAAAAAAATCCCTTCTCTGGGGTTTTTTTATCACCATGAAAAGGATGAAAAATACCACTGACACCTGCATAGACAATGATCATCACAAACTTTTTGTTTCTCCCTTTTCTTCCCCTGGAAACCTACTTGTTCATCTCATAATCCTCTTCACCCTCACTCCATTTCCTTATTAGATTATGTACAAATGTTCCTACTTTTAATAATTTATAAGGTTCTCTTCTGTGAGTTCCCATAGGTCTATGAACAAATTTGGGGTTTTTTCCCCCTGTTCACCTGTCTTTTGGAGGTTTAATTTGCAGGCCCCAGACCCAACATAAAAGAGGAGAGGAAAAGGATTTCCTCCCCAACATAATCAACAAGAATCATAAAACTCAAAAAAGATATATCTTTTTTTTTAAAGATTTTATTTATTTATTCAACAGAGATAGAGACAGCCAGTGAGAGAGGGAACACAAGCAGGGGGAGTGGGAGAGGAAGAAGCAGGCTCATAGCGGAGGAGCCTGATGTGGGGCTCGATCCCTTAACGCTGGGATCACGCCCTGAGCCGAAGGCAGACACTTAACCGCTGTGCCACCCAGGCGCCCCTCGAAAAAGATATAAATTGATATAATTGAAATATCAAAAATCACTTATAAGTGTGAGGAACAGCATGTCAAAGCAATAAAAACTAAAGAACTAATAACAAAATTAACAAATGAAAATACAAATTTATTACCATATATGGCAACAAATGGAAAAAAAGAATTAAAAATTAAAACTCCAATCAACAAAAAGAGTTGTGAAAGTACAGAAAAAAGAAGAGGAAAAAGAGAAGTGGGCAAGAAAAAAAGAAAAAGAGACACTAATAACAGAAACAAAGGCTGGGAGGGAGTAGACTAAATTACTCAGAAAAGAAAAAGAAAGAGAAGAAAGTATAAACATGTTATAAATTTATACAAACTTGGATAAGTAAAAACCATGGAAGCAAACATCTAGAAATGCACCTTGGAAAAAGCAGCTTTTATTTTTCACATTAGTTTATAAATCTGAATGTGGGAATGATATATTTTATAGAGTATTGTACAGAGATATATAAGGTTTGGAATGAATTGAATTTTTTCCAGCATTTTTCTTAATGTTTTTAAAAGTTTCTGAATTGTGTGCCATGTTTTTGGTCCAGAAAAATATTTTAAATGATTTTTAAATTAGACTTGCAAAGAGAGACTTAGAAGACTTATACATGAATAGAAAAGTATACAGGAATAAATGAGAGTGAAAATAAACTCACTAAAAGTTTTTAAGTTAATTATAAAATTAGAACATGTGCAAGGGGAAAGCAGAGCATGCATGAATGACAGTAAGAGGTGCCTAGTCTTATGTGATAGGGCATTGTAGAAGAATGAAAAATTTGCAGAAACTATGTATAAGAATGTAAAGAATGATGGAATGAAATAAAATATATGCACTTAATAAAATCGAGGTACAGAAAAGAAAGGGATTAACAAAACTGGAGGATTAAAGGAAAAGCAGGGGAAAATTCAAGAGGACATTTAAAAACATAGTTTTAAAGACAATAAATAAAGTCAGAGAAATGGAAACAAATGAGAACAGTCCCAGAAGGTGGAAGATTAGTAAAGGCAAAACAAACAAAAAATGTAAGGTATATTAAAAATAAAACAAATTTCAATGTAAGAGGTGAGTTTGAAGACTACAAAGTGAAAGAAACACTCGATAATTTTAATCAGAGCAATGAGATTTAGAGATGAAGAGCAATGAAAGGAGAAGGCAGAAGACCGAAAAGTGGAAAAGGAAAGAGAGATGAGAGAAATGAAATAGAAAAGAAGTGATAAGGGAAAAAATGTAAGTGCAGGAGTAGGAGCACAGAGAGCAGAGACTTACTGTGAGAGACAAAGGACTTAGCATAAGAAGAATCTGAAACAAAAAAGGAATTGAAGAAGCAAATTCTTGGAAACAAGGCCAGGTCTCTTCTTTCATGCAAGAGCTGCAGACAGGGAGAGGACTTACTTCATGTGAGCTCCTCAGCAGTGCAGGGGACACCTCTGATGGGCTGCAGCTGGGTGCAGGGGCCTGGATCCAGGGCTGTAGGAGGGGTGGGTTGCTGCATCCCCAAGTACTGGAAACCGGTTTGTGCAGACTGAACTTCTTGATTTGTCCAGAGGAATCACAAATTACAACAAATTCTCTTGATAAACTTAGAAATGTACTTAATTAAAGTCAGCACCCGCGGTCACAAACATCTCTTCCTCAAGTGATAAGTGATTCTAGAGAGTTCTACAAGACCAGACGAGGAAGTACACTCAGAGTGCTCATTGTTTTCATCCACCAGAAAACAAAGGTGTTTTATTGCTCTAGTTAAAGTACAGCCATGCAGAGAGTAATTTTTCTCTTCTGAGACTTCTATGGATCCTTCTATGGATAGTCGATTTGGAGTGTCTAAGTCTACATTGATTTAATTAAAATATATATAAATGCTAGTACTCGAGGTTAATAAACCAAAGCTGAAAATTCAATTCAATACTTAATACAAAATAAAAACTATAACTAATGTAACTATATAATTTAAGCAATTCATTCTGTGGTTTTTATTATTCTTTTTGGAATTAATACAGTTCCTAAAAATTAAATTTTGTCATAAACCAGTCCCGTTGAAAAACAAAATGAAGCTTATATTGGTGTGGGGCCCAGGCCAATGAGATAAGTGCTGACTTCAGATTTCTTTGTACATTATCAACATGAGCAGTTAGTTCCTCTTTCTCTGTAGTGAGCCCTATAGAGTTTGGTCCCATGCTAACGTGTGACTTCTGGGAACGTGGTGGTTCTTTCCTGCTCATATCCCTGCAGTGTACCCCCTTCTTTAATAACACAGGCACCACACCCCAAAACATCAGACCAAAGGCACCATCTCATCTCAACTGATCACTGGACAACTATGTACCAAGTGGTCAACGTTTCAAAAGTCATCAACAATGCACATGGCAACCATCATCCTTAAGGTGGTATATTCAGATGGAGGCCATGATCAGTGAATGAATGAGACACAAATAATGCAATAATCGCCCTTCTATTTTTTCAGTGAAAGAAGCATAATAGTTAGTAAATTGGAAAAAAAAGTGTATGTGAAGAGATTTCCTAGTGCAAGTAGGTGGATTTGCATTTTGAAAGGAGGGGTCAGGAAGGGCCCGGTTTTCAAGGTGAGTTTCAGCAAAGACTGAAGGAGATGAGGAAAAGGGCATCCGGAAACCTGGTAGGGGAGCCCTGCAGCCAGAAGAAGAGGGATGTCACACCACATCTTCCTTAGCTATTTGTCTACTGATGGACACTTAGGTTGCTTCTATATCTTGACTATTGTAAATAATGCTCCTATAAACACAGGGGTGCCTATATCTTTTCAAATTATAGCTTTTGTTTTCTTTCTCTTCCCCAGTAATGGAATTATGGGATCATAAGGTAGTTCTTTTTTTTAAGTTTTAGAGAATCTTTCATACTGTTTTGCACAGTGGCTACACCAGTTTGCATTCCAATCAACATTACGAGAAAGGTTCCTTTTTCTCCACATCCTTGTCAACACCTATTGTTTTTTGTGCTTTTTATTTTAGCCTTTATGACAGATGTGAGGTGTTATCTCATTTTTGTTTTCCTTTGCATTTCCCTAAAGGGGAAAGGAGTGAAAACTGAATGGGAAGTCATCAGTGAGGGAGAAAAACCATGAGAGGCTCTGGAGTATAGGAAATAAACTGTGAAGGTTGCTGGAGGGGTGGTGGTGGGGGGGTTGGGGTTCCTGGGTGATGGGTATTAAAGAGATCACATGATGTGATGAGCACAGGGTGTTATATGGAACTGATAAATTCTTGAACTTGATATCTGAGACTAATGATGTATATATGTTGGCTAAAAGAATTTAAATTATGAAAAAATTTGCTTTTCCCTGATGATGAATGATGTTGAGGATCTTTAAATGTGTTTATTAACCATCTGTATATCCTCTTTGGAAAATATCTATTCAGGTCATCTGACCATTGTTTAATTGGACTGTTGTTGTTTTGGTTACATTTGATTTGGTTTTTTGGTGTTGAGCTGTTTAAGTTCTTTATATATTTTGGATATCAACCCTTTATTGGACATGTCATTTGCAATATCTTGTCCCATTCAGTTGGTTGTCTTCATGTTTTGTTGATTGTTTTCTTAGCAGGACAAAAGCTTTAATTTTGGTGTAGTTTAATTTTGCTTTTGTTTTCCTTGACAAGGAGACATATGTAGAAAAATGTTTCTATGGCTGATGACAGATTACTGCTTCTGTATTCTTCTAGTTAATTTATGTTTTCAGGCCTCACAGCTGGATCTTTGATCTATTTTAAAGTTTGTTTTTGTGCATGGTGTAAGAAAGTGGTCTAGTTTCCTTCTTTCTCCATGTAGCTGACCAGCTTCCCAGAATAACTTATGGAAAAGACTGTCTTTTCCCTATTTTATGTTTTTCCCTCAAGCTTACAATTGTGGGCACTCTATTCTGTTCTATTGGTCTATGTGTCTATTTTTCTGCCAAGAGCATACTGTTTTAATGACTATAGTTTTGTAGCATATCCTAAAATCTGGGATTGTGAGGGGCATCTGGGTTCTTCATTGGTTAAACATCCTACTCTTAATTTTGGCTCAGGTCATGATATCAGGGTCATGAGATCAGGCCCTGCTTCAGGCTTCGAGCATAGAGCCTGCTTGATTCTCTCTCTCTCCCTTTCCCTCTGACCCTCCTCCCCCTCTAAAAAGGAATGTCAGGGATTGTGAATCCTCCAAATTAATTCTTCTTCCTCAAGATTTTATAAGGAGTTGGTGATGTATGGAATTGTTGAATCACTATATTGTACACATGAAACTAATATAACACTGTATGTTAACTAACTGGAATTAAATTAAAAACCAAACAAATATGTAATAGGATTACAGGAGCCTTAATCTAGATTCTTCTGCAAGGGCAAAACTTCTCAGAAAAAGTGTTATATAAGGTAAAACCTAAATGACAAGAAGTTAGCCACAAAAACGTGTGGGAGGAAAAATATTCCAGTAGGTAAACTGGAAGTCAAAAGGTTAAAAAAAAAAAAAAAAGGATTTCTATGGCTATCTTTTGTGGTTCAAACAAATCTTTATATAATTACTTCTAATACTATGAGAAATGTTATTGGTTATTTGATAGGGATTTCACTGAATGTATAGATTGCTTTGGGTAGTACGGATTTTTTTTTTTTTTGACATTTACCCATATCAATCTTTCTAATCTACTAGCATGGTATATCTTTCCATTTGTTTGTGTCATGTTCCATTTCTTTCATCAGGGTTTTTTTCTTTTTAAAGATTTTATTTATTTATTCAACAGAGATAGAGACAGCCAGCTAGAGAGGGAACACAAGCAGGGGGAGTGGGAGAGGAAGAAGCAGGCTCATAGCGGAGGAGCCTGATGTGGGGCTCGATCCCATAACGCCGGGATCACGCCCTGAGCCGAAGGCAGGCGCTTAACGGCTGTGCCACCCAGGTGCCCCCATCAGTGTTTTATACTGTTCAGACTGTAGGTCTTTTTCTTTCTTCATTACATTTGATCCTAGGTATTTTATTATTTTTGATACAATTATAACTGGAATTATTTTCTTAATTTCTCTCCGGTATTTCATTAGCAATATATAGAAATACAACAGATTTTTTAAAAGATTTTATTTATTTTTTAAGTAGGCTCCATGCCAAACATAAAGGCCAACACAGGGCTCAAACCCAGAACCTTGAGATCAAAACCTGAGCTGAAATCAAGAGTGGGATGCTTAACCGACTGAGCCACCCAGGCACCCTTAAACATTTTATTATTAAGGAATCTCTACACCCAAAATAGGGGTTGAACTTACAACCCTGAGATCAAGTGTCACATGCTCTACTTACTGAGCAAGGCAAGAGCCAAAATGCAATAGATTTTTGCATATGAACCTTGAACCTTCCTAGTTTACTGAATTCCTTTCTCGGTTCAAATTTTTTTGCAAGGGTCTTTAGGATTTTCTACCTATAATACCATGACATCAGAAAGTGTTACAGTTTTGCTCATTCCTTACCAGTTTGGATGATTTTTATTTATTTTCTTTTTCTGATTGCTGTGGCTGACTTCCAATATTATGTTAAATAAAAGCAATGAGAGTGGACCTGATCTTTTAGAAACACTTCCAGTTCTTCACCATTAAATGTGATGTTATCTATTGATTTTTCATACATGACTTTTATTATGATGAGTTATGTTCCCTCTAATCTCGCTTTACTGAGAGTTTTATGATAAATGGATATTGAAATTTGTCAAATGCTTGTTCCGCATCTATTGAGATGATCATATCAGTTTTATCCTTCATTTTGGTAAGGTGCTCTATCATTCTATCTTGAATAATTTGTGAATATTGCATCCCTGGAATGAGCCCCACTGGACAATGGTATATGATTTTTTAATGTATACTTGAACTGGGTTTGCAAATATTTTGTTCAGGAAATTTCCATGTGTGTTCATCAGAAATATTGGCCTGAACATTTTTTTGTTTGTTTGTTTTGCTTTATTTTGTTTCTGGAGTTTTTGTATGGTTTTAGGATCAGGGTGATTGATGCTGGCCTCATAGAATGAATTTAGAAGTTTTCCATTTTCTTGCATTTTTCTAAGAGCTTGAGAAGAATAGGTATTAACTCCTCTTCAAATATTTGCTGGAATGTACCTGTAAACGTCTCATTCTAGACTTTTGTTTGTTAAAAGCTTCCTTATTACTAATTCAATTTTATGAGTAGTGATCAGTCTGTTCCAATTGTTTATTTCTTCCTGGTTCAGTTTTAGAAAATTATATGTTCTTAGGAATTTATCCATTTTTTTCTAGGTTGACCAGTTTGTTGACATATAATTTTTCATAATATGTTCTTAGAATCTTTTCTGTTTCTGTGTGTTGGTTGTTATTTTTTGTCCTTTGTATTCTTATCTTATTTCTTTGAGTCCTTTAACTTTTTTTCCTTTAGGAGTCTAGCTTGAGGTTTATCAAATTTGTTTATATTTTCAAAGAATCAGCTCGTGGTTTAATTGAAATTTTCTATTATTTTTAGTCTTTATTTCATATATTTATGCTTTAAGCATTATTATTTCCTCCTTCGACTAGATTTGAGCATTGTTTGTTGTTTTTTCTACTTCCTTTAGGGGTAATATTAGATTGTTCGAGATTCTTTTTGTTTGTTTCTACAGATTGGACTGTATTGTTGTAAATTTCTGTTTTAGAACTGCTATGGCAAAGATTTGAATCACTGAGGTTTTATTTACATTTGTCTCCTTTTCTTTTCAAATATTCTTTTTGATTTCTTGGTTGACCCATTTCTTGTTTAGTAGCATGTTGTTTAGTCTCCCCATGTCTGTGCTTTTTCCAATTATTTCTCATAGCTCATTTCTAGTTTCATACAGCTGTGGTCAGGAGAGATGCTCAATACCAATTAATCTTTTTAAATTTTTTGAGACTTATTTTGTGGCCTAATGTGATCTGTTCTGGAGAATGTTCCTTGCAGTTGAAACGAATATGTATTCTGTTGGTTTTGGATCTAATGTTCTGTATTTATATCAGTTAGATCAATCTGGTCTGATGTGTCATTCAAAGCCACTGTTTCGTTGTTCATTTGCTGCCTGAATGATTCATCCATCGATGTAACTGGGTGTTAAGGTCCTCTACTGTGACTTAGTACTGCTATTTTCTCCCTTTAAGTCTTTTAATTTTTGCTTTACATATTTATGAGCTTCTATGTGCATACATAGTTACAATTGTTGTATCCTCATGTAGTATTGATGATTTTGTCATTATGGGGTGCCTGTCTTTGTCTCTTTCTACAGTCTTTCTTTTGAAGAATATTTTATACGATATAAGTATTGCTATACTGGTGTTTTTTTGTTCATTTCCATTTACATAGCATATGAAAATAAGTTTTTCCCGCCATTTACTTTCAATCTGTTTGTGTCATTAGGTCTGAAGTAAGACTTTTATAAGCAGCATATAGATGGTTCTTGTTTTTTCATGTCCATCAGTCACCCCATATCTTTTGATTGGAGGATTTAGTACATTTACACTTAACGTAGTATTGATAGGCATGTACTTATAACCATTTTGTACATTGTTTTCTGGTTGTCTTTGCAGTTTTTCTCTGTTCCCTTCTTTTCTTGGTCTCTTCTTTGGTGGTTTGATGATTTTCTTTCTTGTTATACTTGGAGTATTTCTCTTTAACTTTTCTGCATATATTATAGGTGTTTTATTCATAGTTATCATTGGGTTCATATATAACATCTTTATTTATACAGCAGTCTCTATAAAGTTAATGGTCAGTTACATTTAGCAGATTCTTAAAGCACTAAGCTTTTATGAAGTAACTCTTTTCATTGTATAATATGTGAGAGCAGATATTTCTTCTCAGTTAATTTGATTTTCTTTCATTATTTTTTTTCCAAATTTTTTAAAAATTCTTGTTAGTTACCATACAGTGCAATATTGGTTTCAAGCATAGAATTCAGTAACTCACCACTTGCATACATCATCCAGTGCTCATCACAACAAATGCCCTACTTAACACCTATCACCCTTCTTGCCCACCCACCAACCACCTCCCTCCATAAATCCTTAGTTTGTTATCTATCATTAAAAGTCACTTATGGGGTCTTCCTCTCTCTTTTTACTTTTCTTTCTCCCCCTCCCCCCATACGTTCATCTCTTTTGTTTTTTAAATTCCACATATGATGAAAATTATATGGTATTTGTCTTTCTCTGACTTATTTCACTTAGCATAATACACTCTAACTCTGTCCATGTCCGTTCTTGATAAAAACCCTCCACAAAGTACAGATAGGTGGAACATACCTCAACATCATAAAGTCCATATACGAAAGACCAACAGCTAATATCATCCTCAATGTGAAAAAACTGAGAGTTGTTCCTCCCCTGATCAGGAACAAGACAGGGATATTCGCTCTCACCACAGTTATTTGACAGAGTACAGGAAGTCCTACCCACAGCAATCAGACAACAAAAAGAACTAAAATGCATCCTTGTTGATTTAACAAGGAAGAAGTCAAACTCTCAGTATTCACACACAACATGATACTCCATGTAGAACACCTGAAAAACTCCACCAAAAAATGGCTAGAACTAATACATGAATTCAGCAAAGTCATTGGATATAAAATCAATGTACAGAAATCTGCTGCGTTTCTACACACCAGTAATGAAGCAACGGAAAAAGAAATGAAGGAATTGATCCCACTTACAATTGCACCAAAAAGCATGAGACACCTAGGAATAAACCTAACCAAAGTGGTAAAAGATCCGTACTTTGAAAACTGTAGAATACTTATGAAAGAAATTGAAGAAGAAATAAAGAAATGGAAAAACATCCCACGTTCATGGATTGGAAGAACAAATATTGTTAAAAAGTCTGTACTACCCAAGGCAACCTACGCATTTAAAGCAACTTCTATCAAAATACCACCAGAACTTTTAATTCATTATTATACTATACTCTCCATTACAGGCGCAAGTTTTTGACTCATATTTCACATATGGTTAATTTAGCTTTCTTTCAATTAGCCTATTGTAATTTTTGTCCTTTTTTACATTCAACATTTGAGTGTCCTCATGCATTAGTTGTTTCTATTATAAGAAGATTGTAGGTTAATTGTTTCACTTCCATCTCTCTTTACTTTAAATCTCTCTTCTCTGGCTCCAACTATGAGTTTTCTCTTTCCCAAGGAGCTTTGAAGCACAGAGGTCTGTGATTTATGACTCACACATGTACTGAGAGAAGCTGCAGTTTCACCATTAAGCTTTTCTTTTTTTTTTTTTTTTCACCTCAGATTCAAATTATATTTCTTTGAGCACATTACTTAGTTTGAAAATATTTATAATTATTGGGGCACCCAGATGGCTCAGTTGTTTAAGCATCTGCATTTGGCTCAGCTCAGGATCTCAGGGTCCTAGGATCAAGCCCTGAATAAGTCTCCATGCTCAGCAGAGAGTCTGCTTCTCCCTCTCCCAACTCATGCTCTTTCTCTCTCTCTCAAAAAAAAATAATTAAAATCTTTAAAATGTTTATATACTTTTTTACTCTTTGTAATAGTTTATTTAATCTTTTTTATTTTAATTCAATGAACCTGGTTATTATTTATTTATATTTATAATTATTTTATTGAGATTTTATTTCTTCAAGAAAAAATTTTACGTTTCTAATATATTACACTGTGATATATGGGAATTGTTAAGTATTTTAATAAGAGTACAAGACTATACAGATCAAAATTCCTGCTACTGATACAAAAAATACGTCTAGAAAAATGGAGGGTAAACTGAAGAAATAATTCTAGTGATGCAAATAATTCCAAATAAATAAAAAGTAATACATGGTTTTCATAAAGTATTTGAGAATGTATAATAACTTTTTGTTTGGGGGAATCTTGATCAATATTCACTGTGTGAAGGAACGTAGTTATATTTACACTTACATCATTCTCCATAATTAAATCAGATATAATCAAAAGCATATAGTAATCTCAAGTATTGTTTGGGTTTTAAGTATATAACAGTATCTACACAAAATATTTTGACAGATGAAGACAGTTGAGCATAATCAGCAAGTGCAGTTGCTGTAATTTATCTGATAGAGCCTTCATATTAGAGAAGATCTCTAAAATATTAAGGGAATCCAAATAATCATACATATAAATGTTTGACAGTTCTTTGCAGAGAGGTCAAAGATGGCTCCATCCATGTACAACACTCTAAAAGATTTTTGTAAAGAATTATTTCTTTAAGAGGCGTTGTGCACAGGGGGAGGGGCAGAGAGAGAGAGAGAATCTCAAGCAAACTCCCCACCTAGCTCAGAGCCCCATGTGGGCCTCACTCACAAGACCCTAGCCAAAATCAGGAGCCAGACACTCAAACTACAGAGCCAGCCAGTCACCCCGCAAACATGTTTTATTCCATGTATCTGGTCATTTATTTTGTATGTTCATGAAGCTGGATGGCTTGATGAAATGGCCAAAGTAATATTTATTATTGCCTTTTCAAAATTTTACCTCGTTAAAATTCCGGTGTGGGAAATTCTATGCCTATTATATCAGAGAAATGTGTGAGTGTGTTCAGACTTCTGAGGGAAATAGTTTAGAGAGAGAACTCTCATCTGTGCAAAGGCACAGTTTAGGAAGTACCATTTGTTATTTTTCATCAGTACAAGAGAACAGATTACTGGATAACAAGAAGAGAGAAAAGTCTGATGTTCTCCAGCCCTTGTACATTATGTCTATAACTTCTCTAAATGCTAAGGCAACTACTGGCTGAGTAAAAAAACAAACAAACAAAAAACAAAAACAAACTAAGGGCTCACAAATGCCAAGGTCCTGTGAGTGGCCTTAGTTTCAGGAAAGGGTCTTGGGCAGAGGCTGGTCTTGTGGAATGTTACCATGGACACACTGGTCCAGATCATGAGGAACACACACAGGAAAACTCATAAACCCATGCCTCCTACAAAAGCAGCCTCCTGAAATTTATCAGGTACTCTCCTGCTATAGCATGTCAGATAACACATTTGTGCAACTCCATTGCTGTTGAAGGGGGCCACACACAGCACTTATGATGACATGGATGTACATCTGATTTTAGTGATCTAGAAAGAAAAGAGAGATGGAAAAATGTATGTAAGGATTTTCAGTTTGAGCCATGCCTATCAATGTTGTTGGAAATGGTAATTGTGGCCTAAAAAATACTGAGAAAAGATGTGGTGCAGAGGGAAAGACCCTGGTTGACTCTGTATATGTAAACCACTGCCTTACAACCAATATGTTCTAGAAAATTTCTTACTCCAAATGCATTTAATACTTCTGGAATCCCACTGAAAGGAATTGTTATTAGCTAAAGTGAAGTGGGTGCATATCAAATCTATAGGCCTCTTTGCATGGGGCTGAAATAAGAAGGTGTTGATGAGTAACACAAGGAGCAACGTGTTCCCAATAAAACAGTGCCAACTGGAGAATGAAGAACACTCCAAAATAGTATCATTTAAAACTATCGTATCATTGACCTCTTATACGATGGCTAGACTTCTGCAGAGCTAAAAAGGGAACCAAAATGATCTGTAAGCCTGATGGAAATAAGAGAACCCTAAGAAGACTCCATGAGGTATGATCACCCTCAGTAGTAAGTTGTGCAGATGTTCTACCAATATTCGGGAAATGAGGAATGAGTTCTAGAAGTAAATGTCAAGAATTGTTAAAGTCACTTTGGAGGAACGTTAAGGTCAAGACAAACATGTCATTTATAAGAATTCTTCAGTTGCCTTTAGTCCAAAAAGGTAGTTTCATTAAAGCAGGGGGACTGGACACATGGGCAGAAAGAGCTGCCTGGTGTCTTGAGGAGTGGCCCATTACATACTTTGAAGTTGGGAAGGGGTTAAGGACAGCACAGGCCTCCAAGGTATTTTGGAAAAAAAAGTTTCCCGGACCTTGAGAGGGCTAGCTATTGTTAGGAAAAGGATCTTTTATTCCTGCTTCCTAAAAGTCATGATTCCTTTCAGATGTATATGGGTGGGTCATATGGTTTGGGGATGATTGCCAACATGTACCTTGGGGGATAGAGATAAAGGAAGTTTCCAAAAGAATTTTTACATGTTAAAGTAGACTAACAGGATCCTGGGGATTGGGCTAAGATTGCCTTTTGCCATTAGCAAAGTATTAACATGGAGGCAGCTGAGTTCCTAGAGGAAGATCACTTGGCCTGTTTCAAGGACTTTCCAATGGGCTGTAGGCAAAGGAAATTTAATTTTTTCTTTTGCCTTTGTTTCCCACATCAGTATGATGTGGTTTTGGAATATAGGTGATGTTTGGTGGGGTGGAGTCCAGAACCCACGACCAAGAAAGTGTTCTTGAGAAATCTTTGGTGCAAAACGGTGGTTTGTTAAGCACAGGGACAGGACGCATGGGTAGAAAGAGCTCTTGCCCTGGGTTATGAGGGGTGGCTGATTATATACTATGGGGTTGAGGTAGGTAATGAAAAAGGGAGGTTGAGAAAGGACCTTCATATTTGTTAAAGAAGACTCACAGGATACCAGAGGGCTTTCCAGTGTCAGGTTAAAGCTGTTTTTCCCTCTAGCAAGGCATTAACAAGAAGATAGTTTGGAACTTCCTGGAGGAACATTATCCTCTGCCTGTTTCAAGTATCTGTCAATGGTGTGCAGATTATAATGACATTTAATTGTATCTACATTTCCTTCTGGAAGCTAGGTTATTGATAGCAATTCTTTGTTCTTGTAGATTGATAAGATATTTGTAAACTGAGGGAGACGCTTGTCTTGCAGGACTGTGATCTCTAAGTTAACTATCTATTTTTCTTTCCTTAGCTTTAGGTGAGCCATTAGTGCCTGAGCAATGTCACATATATTCCAAAGGTGGGGGAGGGTTGTGGGGTGTCAGATTCTGCTTTGTACTCAGCTTGCCTTCTCTTTCCTCATCAGTAGTGTCTTTTTCTGATTTTAAATTTCATTTCCCTGTTGGCAATATTTCTATATACTTTTTGGCATATTGCCCATTTGGATATTTTTGTTCTTTGCATTATTATGCAGTTCCTGTACAAATATTTCTCCCATTTATTTATTGAGCTATTTGCATTTTTTACTATAAAATTATTATAGCATGGATACAAATCCTATGAGAGATACATGTCCTGTGAATATTTTCTCATATTCCATGTATTCTCTTTTTATTTTCTTAATAAAGCCTTTTAATGAATACAATTCTTCAGGTTTCTCTTTCTTTATTTTTATTTATCTGTTTGAAAGACAGAGAGCATGAGCAGGAAGAAGGGTAGAGGAAGAAAGATAAGCAGTCTCCCACTGTGCAGGAAGCCCAACTAGGGGCTCAATCCCAGGACCCTGAGATCATGACCTGAGCCAAACTCGGATACTTCACCAACTGAACCACCCAGGCACCCTTCTATTTTCATGAAGTTCATTTTTCAATATTTCTTTATAAGTAATGTTTTTGTATCCTGCATAAGAAGTCTTTTCCCCCCATAAGGTCACAAGTTATTTCCCTATGCTTTATTTTAGAAGTTTTATATTTTGGGGGCTCCTAGGTGGCTCATTTAGTTGAGTGTCCAACTCTTGGTTTCAGTTCTAGTCATGATCTCAGGGTCATGAGATCAAGCCCCGTGTCAGGCTCTGTGCTCAGCACAGAGTCTGCTGAAGATTCTCTCCATCTCCTGAACACTCTGCTCCTCCCCATGCCTCAAACAAATAAATGAGTAAAATCTTTGGAACTTTTATGTTATTAGCTAGTATATTTAGATCTATGGCCAATATTTTTTGAAATATAAACCCCAATTTTTATTCTTATATTCAATAGATTAAAATATCTTACAAATTGTTAATGAAGTTAGTAAGCACTTTCAATATCTGAATGTATGTTATCATGAACTAGCGACAATATGCAGATGAATGTTAGTTCATGGACCACACTGTGAATACCACTGCTCTGTGAGGGGCAGATCAGCCAATGACTTTAAATATGTAAGGATGGACTTTGGGAAGGGAAGGGCCTTGGAAGTTCTTAGAAGTCTATGCTGGGGTGGGAGTTATGGTCCAACCTGGCAGCTCTGTTCCTAATGCATTCATTTATATACATGTCCGTTATTGGTCCAAGCCCTGGGAAGTCTACTCTGATGGAAATCCTCATCAAAAAACCCTATGAAAAAATTATTTCTTTTGAAGGTGATAGAGGTACTAAAAAATCTGTAGGATGACCGGTTAAAGCCAATTAGTTGAAGGACATCTCGGCTCCTTCCAGAGTTTAGCTATTGTGGACAATGATGCTATGAACATTGGGTGCATATGGCCCTTCTCTTCACCACGTCTGTATCTTTGGGGTAAATACCCAGTCGTGCAATTGCTGGGTCATAGGATGCCCTTCAGCAGATGAATGAATAAAGAAGATGTGGTCCATATATACAATGGTATATTAATCAGCTATTAGAAAGAATGATTACCCAACATTTGCAGCAACATGGATCGGACTGGAGGAGATAAAGTGAAATAAGTCGAGCAGAGAAAGACAATGATCATATGGTTTCACTCATTTGTGGAACATAAGGAAAAGCACGGAGATCAGTAGGAGAAGGAAGGGAAAAAGAAAGGGGGTGTAAAGAGAAGGGGGAATGAACTAGGAGCTACTATGGACTCTGGGAAACAAACTGAGGGCTTCAGAGGGGAGGGCAGTGGGGGATTGGGCTAACCCGGTGATGGGTATTAAGGAGACCATGTATTGCATGGAGCACTGGGTGTTATATGCAAACAATGAATCGTGGAACACTGCATCAAAACTAATGATGTATGGTGAGTAACATAACATAACAAAAAATTTTAAAAAAAGAATGACAATCAACTATATATATATATATATATATATATATATATATATATATATATGCAGCTGAGTAGTTATCAAACACTCTACAAGTGTCCAGTAACATAGACTTGTCAAGAAATACACTTTCCTCTTGGTATTCCTTCCTTTCTCTCGTAGATTTATTTATATTATCCTTGACCAAAATACCCTTTATGAGTTGATATACCAAGGTGAGAAAATAACAAGAGTCATCCACTCACAGTGGTGTGGGCTTTAATAGTACCAGCTGCTTTGGACTTCAGATTCAACTCGCATATATTTAAGATATACCATGCTAGTTGCTAGGTGCTCCTGTGAGCCCATGACACAATAGTTCCTTAGGGTTGACATTTTTATCAATGCCTCAGACAGGTTAAATTGCTTGCCCATGGTCTGTGATTTCAAGTTACATATTAATTCTATGGTCCTTATTGAATCAATTTTTGTTTATATTGAAAAGTTGGAGTCAAGGAACATCTTTGTCTAATGGTTATGTAGTTGTGTTAGCACAAAAACAGTGATTTTTTTATGTTTATTGCTACATTATTTATAATAACCAAGATATGGAAGCAATTCAAGCATCCATTGACAGATAAATGAGTAAAAATGTTATACAAATGTGCACACACACAGACACACACACACACTTGAACTCACACACAATGAACTGTTACTCAATCATAAGAAACAATGAGATTGTTGCTATTTGCAACAATGTGGCTGGACCTAGAAGATACTATGCCAAGTGAAACAAATCAGAAGCGGAAAACATATACCACATGATTTCATTTATACGTGAACTCTAAAATAAAAAAGAAATGAACAAACAAAAACAGAAACTGATCTATAAGTACAGAAAATGAATTCATGCTTGCTAGAGGGCAAGGGAGTGAGAGGATGGGCAACATGGGTGAAAGGGAGAGGGGATGTAGAGACTTCCTGTTACAGAATGAATAAGTCAAGGGATAAAAGGTACAACAAAAGTACAGTCAATGAATGGTGACAGATGGTAACTACCTTATGGTTAGCACAGCATAACATAGACTTGTTGAATCCTGATTTGTACACCTGATTAATGTAACCCTATGAATCAACTGTACTTCAATGGATATAATAATAATAATTAATAATAATAATATATCCAAATTTTTTTCTTTGAAAATATCACCAAAATTGAGAAAATTTTAACTACACTGACTATGTCATAAAAAGAAGTCTCAAATTACTAAAATAGGAAATGAATGTGGGGCCATTACTGCCAAACTTACTGACATCAAAATGATAACAGGATACTATAAAAATTGCATACCAATAAAGTGGAAAATCTACATGAAATAGATCAATTCCTAGAAACACACAAACTACCAAAGCTAAGTAAAGAGACTGAAACAGTTATCCAAACACAGGAAACACCTCTAAACAAAACAAAGTAAAGCCCAGGCCCAGATGGCTTAATCAGTGATGTAATGGAGAAATTCTACTGAACAGTTAATAAGATTAACACTGATCTTTTTTCAAACTCCTGCAAAAGAACCAAAAGCAGACTAAAACATTCCAAGAAAAATGTAGACCAGTATCTCTTATGAACACAGATGAAAAGTACTCCACAAAATATTAGTACACTGAGTGAAGCATCATCTTCTTTGAAGTTCTTCTTTAAATTCCAGTTAGTTAACACACAGTGTGACGTTAGTTTCAGGTGTACAAAATAGTGATTCAGAAATTCCATACAACACCCAGTACTCATCACACCTGCACTCCTTAATACCCATCACATATTGCCCATACTCCCCCTTACATTTCCCATGGTAACTATCAGTTTGTTCTCTATACTCATACAGACTCTTATCTGTTTCTTGGTTTGCCTCTCTCTTTTTCTCCCCTTGCTCATTTGTTTTGTTTCTTAAATTCTATCTATGAGTGAAATCATATGGTATTTGTCTTTCTCCAACTGACTTAATTTGCTTAGCATATTGCTCTCTAGGTCCTTCCACGTCATAGAAAATGGCAGGATTTCACTCTTTTTAATGGCTGTGTAATATTCCATTGTATAAATATACCACTTCTTCTTTATCCATTCCTCATTAGATGGACACTTGGGCTATTTCCATATCTTGCTTACTGTCGAAAACGCTGGTATGAACATTAGAGTGTATGTATCCCTTTGAATGAGTATTCCTGTAGCCTTTGCAAAAATCCCTAATAGTGCAATTGCTGGATCTGAGGATAGTTCTATTTTTAACATTTTGAGAAACCTCCATACTGTTTTCCAGAGTGGCTGCACCACTTTCTATTCCCACTAACAACGCAAGAATGTTCCCATTTCTCCACATCCTTGCCAACACCTGTGGCTTTTTATTGTTGTTGATTTCAGCCATTCTGAGAGGTGTAAGGTGATATCTTTTGTAGTTTTGATTTGAATTTCCTTGATGATGAGTGATGTTGAACATCAATTCATGTGTCTGTTGGCCATCTCTGTTTTGGAAAGAAGTCATAGTCATGTCTTAGGCCCATTGCTAATTGGATTATTTGGTGTTTCCATGTTGAATTGTATAAGTTCTTTATATATTTTGAATACTAACCCTTTATCAGATATGTCATTGGCAGATATCTTCTCCTGTTCCATAGGTTGCCTTTTAGCTTTGTTGATTGTTTCCTTTGCTGTGCAGAAGCTTTCTATTTTGATGAAATCCCAGTAGCTTACTTTTGCTTTTGTTTTCCTTGCCTCAAGAGACATATCTAAAAAAAGAGATCCAATATTTCCACATTCTCTCCAACATGTGTTATTATGCTTAAATAGTGATTATCTTTAAATAATAGACAGTGGATCCCTCGTGCAATGTTAGTGGGAATGTATAACGCTATAACCACTATGGAAAACCGGATGTGGGCTCCTAAAAGATTTTTAAAGTAGAATTAGCATATGATCCAGCAATCTCAGTCTGGCTATATATGTCTAACAATTAAAAGCAGGTTATCAAAGAGATATTGGCACATCCATGTTCAGAACAGCAATATTTACAACATCCAAAATGTGGAAGAAACCCAAATGTCCATTAATGGATGAACAGCTGAATAAAATGTGGTATATGCAATCAATGGAGTATTATTCAGCCTTCAACTGACCATTGACTGATGAATGGATAAAGATGTGGTATAGACACACAATGCAATATTATTCAGTGATCCAAAAGAATGAAATCTTGCCATTTGCAACAAAATGGATGGAACTAAAGTGTAGTATGCTATGCAAAATAAGTCAGAGAAAGACAAATAGAACATGATTTCACTCATATGTGGATTTTAAGAAACAATAGGGAACAAACTAAGGGCTGTGGAGGGGAGGTGGGTGTGGGGATGGGTTAAATGGGTGATGGGCATTAAGGAGTGCACTTGTAATGAGCACAGGGTGTTATATGCAAGTTATGAATCATTAGATTCTATCCCTGAAACATGCTACACTATATGTTAACTAACTTGAATTTAAATAAAACCTTGAAAGGAAAAAAAAACACAACATTTAGTGAAACTGTTAATTCTTATTATTAATTATCAAGACATCAATAGATTTTTCAATGCTAATAGCTTTTATTGTCATGAATCCAAACTAATGTTCAATTTCTGTGTAAAATATGTAATCTCTCTGAAAACATAGAAAGGTAATAAACCCAGGCTGAACAAAAACAAAGGAAAAAAGTAAATAAATAAATATAAATAAATAAATAAATAAATAAATAAATAAATAAAGTGATTATCCTATTTGGGATAAGGTGATATATCATTGTGGTTTTAATTTGCATTTCTCTAATGAGTAGTGATGTTGAGCAATTTTCACATGCTATTGGTCATTTGTGTTGGTTTATTTGGTTTTTTGTTGTCCTTGTTGAATTATACAAGTTCTTTATATATTCTGGATATTAATCTCTCATCAGATATATGATTCCTAATTATTTTCTCCCATACCATAGGATGCCTTTTTACTCTGTTTTCTTTGATAAACAGAGTTTTTAAGTTTGACATATTTCCAATTACCTCCTTTGCTTTTGTTGCCTGTGCTTTTGAATTCATATCAAAGAAATCATTACCAAATCTAATGCTACAAATGTTTTCTCCTATATCTTATTCTAGTATTTTAAAGCTTTAGGTCTTACCTTTAGGTTGTTGTCCATTTTTAATGACTTTTTATACATGTTGTAAGGGTAAGGTAAAGGTCTAAGTCCTACTCTGGCATATAGATACCCAATTTTCCCAGCAACAATTTTTGAAAAGACTCCTTTCCTTACTGTGTGGTCTTGGCACCCTTACCAAGATCATTTGACCAAATACATGAGGATTTATTTCAAGGTTCATTATTCTTTTCCATTGCTCTACATGTGTCATTATTCCAGTACCCCATTGTTTTGATTACTGCAGTATGCTTTGAAATCAGGAAGTATGATGTCTACAATTTTGTTCTTCTTTTTCAAGATTATTCTGCCTCCTCAGCATGCCTCATATGCCACATGAATTTTTAGGATGCATCTTTGTTTCAAACAAAATGCCATTGGGATTGGGATAATGATTCCATTGATTGTGTAACTGACTTTGGGTAATATGAACATTTTAACAATATTAAGTCTTCTAATCTCTAAACGTCAGATGTGTCTGTATTGATTTGTGTCTCCTTTGATTTCTCTCAGCAATGTTTCAGTGTGTAATTCTTACACCTTCTTGCTTTATTCCAAAGTATTTTATTCTTTCTGATGTTCTGGAAAATGAGAGAGTTTTCTTTGGTTCTCTTTCAAATTTTAAATTGTTCATGTATAGAAATGCTAACTGATTTTTTTGTGTTAATTTTGTGCACTGTAATTTCATTGAATTCGTTTATTACTTCTTAGAGATCTTTTTTATGGAATATATAGGATTTTTGCCATGTCATCTACAAACACAGTTAATGTTACATATTCCCTTCCAATTTGCAGGCCTTTTATTTCTTTTTCCTGGGTAATTGCTCTGGCTGAAACGTCCAATTCTATATAGAATAGAATGAACAAGAGTATGTATTCTTGTTTTTCAAAAAAAAAAAATTTATTTATTTATTTGAGAGCGAAAGAGCATAAGATGGGAGACGGGCAGAGGTAGAGTGAGAAGCAGACTCCCCACTGAGTGGGGCTCCCAATGCAGGGCTCAATCCCAGGACCCTGAGATCATGACCAGAGCTGATGTGAGAAGCTTAACCAAATGAAAAACCCAAGCGCCTTAGTATTCTTTTTTGTTGTTGTTTATTTATTTAAGTAATCTCTATACCCAAAATGGTGTTGAAACCCCTGCCCCTGATATCAAAAGTCACAGGTTCTTCCAACTGAGCCAGCCAGGCACCCCAGAAGTAGGTATTCTTGTCTTCTTGCTGATCTTACAGAGAAAGTTTTTTTTTCCCCGTTTTGGATGATGATAGATGTGGGATTTCCTTTATTTTACTTATTTATTTATCATTTATTTTAATTGAGTTATAATCAAAACATAATCTTACGTAAGTTGAAGAAAAGACTTCTTCTGAACTGCTTTCAGGATTTTCTCTTTATCTCTGAATTTTCCAAGCTTCACTGTTATATGTCGGGGTGTTGACCTATTTTTATTGATTTTGAGGAGGGTTATCTGTGCCTCCTGGACTTGAATGTATGTTGCCTTCCCCAGATTAAGGAATATATAATTCATTCAAATACACCATCTGCCCCTCTCTGTCTTTCCTCTTCCTCTGATCCCAATGATTTGGATATTGTTTTGCTTCCTGGTATCTCTGATGTCTTGAATCCTCTCTTCATCATCCAGTAGTTGTTTATCTCTCTTACTCTCAGCTTCTTTATTCTCCATTATTTTGTCTTCTATATCACTGACTCTCTCTTTGCCTTGTTTATCCTAGCATTTACAGCCTCCATCTTTGATTACATCTCAGTACTAGCCTTTTTGATTTCTACCTGATTAGATTTTAGTTCTTTTATTTCTCCAGAAAGGGATTCTCTAGTGTCTTCTATGCTTTTCTCAAGCCAGCTACTATCTTTATAAGAGTAGTTTTGAATTTAGTTCTTACATCTTACTTATATCCACATTGATTAAGTTCCTGGCAGTGAGTATTGCCTCTTATTGTCTCTTTTGGGATGAGTTGTTCTGTGTTGTCATTAGGTCCAGAAATGTATAGATGAATGAGAGAAAGTACAAAAATAGCACAACAACACCAGAGAAAAATCACTAAACATATCAGAGGAACAGAAACCAAAATCAGAGAGAGGGAATAAAATCTAACAAGAATTTGAATAAAACAGAACAATAAACTAGATCCTGGGTGTATTTTGGTCTGTTTGTTAGAAGAAACAAGATCTCAAAATAGAAAAGAAAGAAAAACTTATATACATTCAAAAATAAAATTGAATACAATGAAAGGAATCCACAAATGAAATATATATATAATGTAAATGTAAAAATGAAAATTAAAAAAGACCTTAAATATGCGTTGATACAATGAGAAAATAGGTGAAAAGGAAAAAAAAGGTAAGACTAAAAGCCTAGAGAATAATAAGAAAAAACCATTGACGCTATATACTGATTTCCCAACGAGCTGAGATTTTGCAGTTCTCTATGATCAGTAAATTCTGTATTAGCCAGAAATTCCTGCTTCTCCTCTGGGGGAAGGGCCTGTTGCACTGATTCTCAGCTGTCTTTTCCTGGGAAGAATTGTACCACTGCTGTAAGGCATCCAGGCTCAGTGTAAAGGGCACCAGTTTGCTTTATGTGGTTGTTTTGTTCCCTGAAGGCTTTCAGCACAAATTGGGGAGTGGACAATAGAATGGCAACACCCTGATCTCTAGCCCCAGAGCTGAGAGTTCGCACCCTGCACTCTTAAGTGAGCCCTCACAGAAAAGCAGTCAATCGCTTTTGTCTCCCTGGTTTCCATTGAAACTCTGTGTTCCCCAAGCATGTGACTGAGCATTTTTATTTCAGGCACATGACCCCATTTCGGGTCTCCAAAATTTATGGACTCCTGCAGCCCACCCACCCCTTCACCATTCTGCCTGGGGAAAGGAGTGGGGTCTCTCCTTGGTTTTGCCTCTTGATGGGTCCCTGCTTGGACACCCATCACTGGACCATGTAGCGGTTTGCTGTTTATGGCAATGCTGAGCAGAAAGCCAGCACCTGGACTCACTGTTTGCGGCTGGCTTCCCCTCTCTGATGCTTGGGAACTTTGCCACGCTCAGTCACCCCCATTCTTTTTGTGACCTTGGGGATCCTAAGACCATGCTGTCCCACCTGGGATTCTGCCTGGCTTTGTCCCTGAGCATCTTTCAGGCAGACTCTAAAAGTTCTGATTTTGTGCTCCACTGCTTATGACATTTTCTGGTACCAAACTTATGGAGGATCCCCCCACTCCCTTGGTTTGTCCTCCATTATTTTTTTTTTTATTTTTATTTATTTGACAGAGAGCAACAGCCAACAAGAGAGGGAACACAAGCAGGGGGAGTGGGAGAGGAAGAAGCAGGCTCCTAGCGGAGGAGCCTGATGTGGGGCTCGATCCCAGAATGCCAGGATCACGCCGTGAGCCGAAGGCAGACACTTAACGACTACGCCTCCCAGATGCCCCTATCCTCCATTATATCACCTCAGATTCACACCTCTGCACCTCCCACTCTGCAAAAAGTGGTCACTTTTCTATTTGTATTATTGCAGCAATTCTTTTCTCAGATGTCCAGTTGCCTTTAGAGGTGTTCAGAATGATTTGATAACTATCTAGCTGAATTCCAGGGATCAGATGAATTTAGGGTCCCCTACTCCTCTGCCATCTTAACTCCTCCTCCCATTTCCATTTTTTCTTGCCATGTTCATACTCTGGCCTTTTAAATTCTCTTCCCCAGAGGCAATACAGTTATTTTGAACTCTATGAATGACTTGTGTATTGCTTGGTACCCCATGTCTCTGTGTTTGATTTTCTTTTTCATTCCATCAATGAACTCATGCTTTTTTTCAGGTTATGTTCCCTGAAAGGCTGCGCATGGTAAATAAAGCACCATACAAATCATCTGAGGCTTTGTGTGATATCTGCTCAGAGAGGCTTTACATTTACTGTTTGCAGATGGCAAAGACTTGTAGTAACCATCCTGTAATGGTTAAACCTTATGTGTCACTTAACCCAGTTGGTTGGTCGAACACCACTGTGGATGCTGCTGTAGTGGTATTTTATAGATGTACTTAACATTTACAATAAGTTGATTTTAAATAAGGATTTTTTTCAATATTGGGGGTGGGCCTCATCCAATCAGTTCAAGGCCTTAAATGCAAAAATTGGCTTCTTGGAGAAGAAGAAATTCTACCTCAAGTCTTTAACATGGAAATCCTACCTAGTTTCCAGGCACCATATGGAATTTCGACTCAAGATTGGAACATCAGACCTTACCAGAATTTGAGGACAGTGAGCCTGCCCTACATATATCAGGTATGCCAGCTTTCACAGTCTCCTGAGGGAATTCCTTAAAATAAATCTATAGGTGTAGGTATAGACTGTGTGTGTATTTGTGTGTGTATGTTTTTTCTGTGTGTGTGTGTGTGTGTGCGTGTGTGTATGCTATTGGTTCTATTTCTCTGAAGAACACTGACACTTAACTTAAACTTCTTTACTAGAGAGAGAGGAGTCAATTCTTCACCTCAGTGCCTGAGAAGACTGGTTTATATCTAGTTTGATGATTGTCTAGGGCCTGTCACAGTACTCCGGCCAGTCCTAAGGCTTTACTTACTTCAAGTTAGCACACTTTTTAGTTGCTGACCTAAGTTCCTTGATGTGTAACAGGGAGACAAATGGCCTTGAGGACTGAAGGACCAGAACTTTCCCAGTCCAGAGAGGTCAGCAAGTCTGTTTGATTATAGGCTCTTTGATTAGCCTAGCAATTTTTTTAGCAAAATATTTTTCTTTTTTCTTTTTTTAGGTCACACAAATTATTTACTAACCACCCTTTGAGCATCTATAGACTTGCCCTCCTGTGCACAAGGACCAGGGTATTCCTACCTATCAGGAAACAGGAACCAGAACCTGGAGCACAACCGCGTGTCCACCCCAGCACTGTGATAACGAGAAATGTTACAGACCACTGCACTCCCTTACTGCTTACCCTAAACTACTATAAAAAGCCCTGGGATAGGCAGAAACCTCAGAGATGGCCTTTGTCCAAGAATCTGCCTTCTACCCAGTTTGCTGTCTTCATGAATGAAGCTCAAATTCATTTCCAATCAAGACACATCTCTTGAGTAATGATCTTTCCAGCTATGGGCAGCCAGCCAAACTTGGGTTCGGTAACAGGCATGCTCACTGTGTGTGAGCCCTGAACTCTGCTTTTGGTTCCTTGGTTTGTGAGACTGTTAAAAGCTCTGCAAAGTCTTTCTCTCTCCCTGGAATCTCTGCAGTAACTGGGAAACATCTCCATGATGAACACAGCACAAAATATGGGCCCTCAATTTGACTCTACTCTTTCTACATGGCCCCTTTTACTTCCTTGACCTAGAGCAGGCTTTCTTATATTTATCCATTTTTTGTAGTTGTTTTCAGCAGGAGGGCTGTATAAATTACATATTCCAACATTGCCAGAAGCAGAAATCCCATGTATGTAGCTTTTTGAACTACTGTTTCGATTGCCTTAGTGATCTACCAGGAATTCTCTTTCTCAACTCAGCTTTATTGAATTACATGTATTTTTATTAGCTCTGTCTTGAAATCACTTACTCTATAATACATGTCAGGGTAAATTGCTTCGCTTTCTTCTTTCTCATTTTCTTAATTTTTTTGTTTCATTTTCTTCTGGTTTTTGTGTAATTTATTTATCCACATTTGCTGTTTTTCTTTTTAGTTTTTATATTTCTTTAATTTGAACCCTCATTTTATTATACTATTACTTTTTCTTCCCTATCTTTTAGGGTCATAAATTGTCCTCCATTTACACCTTGAGTTTCATTGTTCAATTTTGTTATATAGCCTTTCAGTATTGAAGAATGCATAACATACCATTTCTCTTACATTTTCTCATCAAGTAAGTTATGTTAAAAACTATTTCCAATTTCCAAAAATGTTGCAGCTTTTCTTGTATTGTTTTAAATTGCTACCTTATTTTCATAGAAGCCAGAGAATGTGATCTGTGTAGAAACACTTCTGCTTATTCCGTTAGAAATGTTATGCCCTCCTCACTCAGGTCACCTCTCTCAGTGTTCCACGTTTCTAAATGGTCTAAATATACATGTGAACAAATGTATATTCTCTAACTCAGGGTTGAAAATAATTTTTAATTTTTACTTTAAATTAAAACTTTAAGTATATTGTCCAATGATATGTATTCTTTTTTTTAATAATGACTTTATTTAACTATCATTTAATACTATATAATTCACCAATTTAAAGTGTAAAATTCAATGGTTTTTAGTATATTCACAGATCTGTGCAACCATCCACACAATCTATGTTAGAATGTTTTTATCACCCCTACAGGAAACTCTTTGCCCACTAGAAGCATTCCCTGTTTCACCCTTCCATCCCCCACCCACTCCTTCCCATAGCCATAGGCAGCTGATAATCTATTTTCTGTGTCTATGGGTTTGCCTATTCTGGACACTTCATATAAGTGGAATGACACATTATATGGTCTTTGAAGATTAGCTTCTTCCAGGGATGCCTGGGTGGCCCAGTCAGTAAAGTGTCTGACTTTTGATATTGGCTCAGTTCCTGATTTTGGGGTCACGAGATCAAGCCCCATGTTGTGTTCTGCACTCAGCACAGAGTCTGCTTGAGATTCTCTCTATCCCTTTGTCCCTGCCCTTTCATTCTTTCTTCTCTCTCTCTCTCAAAAAAAAAAAAAAGAGCTTCCCTTCTTCCACTCAGCATGTTTTCATGGTTCATCCATGTGTCAGTCCTGAATATGATTCCATGCTATGAATATACCACAGCTTTTCCTTCATTCATTGCTAGGTGGACTTGTCAGTTGTTTCCATGTTTTTATATTATGAAT
This sequence comes from Ursus maritimus, assembly GCF_017311325.1. NCBI lineage: Eukaryota > Metazoa > Chordata > Mammalia > Carnivora > Ursidae > Ursus > Ursus maritimus. The sequence continues at coordinate 78,950,437 of NW_024426663.1, read as the reverse complement.
AACGCTGCTGTGAATATTCACATAGACCTATTTTTGTTTGGAGAACTCTTCTCAATTCTTTGATAGTGGAATTGCTGGGCTCTATGTTAATTCTATCTTTAACTGTTTGAGAAACTTCCAAGCTGTTTTCCACAAGAGGTGCACCAGTTTACATGCCCAACAACAGTGTAAGAGGGTTCCAATTTCCCCACATCCTCTCCACCCTTGTAATCAATCTCTTCTTTATTTTAGCCAATCTGGTGGGTGTAAACTATCCAGTATGGTTTTGATTTGCATTGATCCACGGTATGTGTTTTAAGTGCACAATTTTTCCCTATAGGGGTAACAATTACTGAAATAATTGTGTGTGAATCTCCCACTAAAATCATGGACATGCTGTCTTCTGTTTATAATTTGTCTTCTTATATTGAAGTTAACCTTTTGACGGTCTAAAATTTTAGGGCAACTTCTTCTCAGTTGTCTTAATCTTTGTCATTGTTGTAGTACCCCCTCCATCACAAGGCCCAGTTTTTGTCTGACAGTTTAGAAATACTCATATTTTTTCAAATATTTTTTCAAATATTTTTAGAAATACTCATAGCTTTTAAAAATTAGTATTTCCACACTCTAATTGTTTTCAGTTTGAGCGTCTTCATGCCTTCCTTGTTCTTATCTAGCTGAATTTTTTTATTTTTTAATTCTGTTTACCTCATCAGTCAGTCTCTGTTCTCTGGCTCCAATTCCCAGTTTTGTCTTTCCTGAGAAGCTGTGAAGCACAGAGGTCTGTGCTGTAAGAGTCACTCATGTGCTGAGGACAGCTTCACTTTCAGTGGATGTTCACTCCCTTATACTTGTCTGAGCATAGTTCTTAGGGAAAAAATACTTTTAAATATTTTATTGAAAATTTTAGCTCTTTTCTAGCAGAATTCTTGAGCTTCTCTGATATAGTGTAATGTGACAAAAGGGAATGGCTCCATATTTCTTTCCAAAAGTAGATATCCACAAAGAAAACATATTTTGCTTTTGACACAAAAAAACATGCCTTTGAAAAACAGAACTATTCAAGAAATATCTCCGGTGATGCAAATACGTTGAAAGTGTGCATAGAGGAAGTAAAGCAGGGCTTCGTAAAGTATATGAGGATTTTTTGGGGGGATTCAGTATTACTCATAAGATGAGGGAAACATGGTTATATTTACACATATCATTGTTTGTGGTTAAACCAGATATAACTGACAACATATGGTAAACTCATGTATTGACTCCAAGGTGTAAAGTATGAAATAGTGCAGATACCAAGTCTTTTGGTCTAAGGGAAGATCTGTCTAGCATAATCCAGCAAGTGTAGTTACTGTAAGTGACCCAATAGATCTGTCACATTAGGAAAAATGTCTTAAAAATAGGGTAATGCGAAGAAATCAAAATGCATTTTTGAGAATGATTATAAGATAGATTGCCCCATCCAGGTGTAACTGTTTCAAAAATATTTTATTCCACAACACAAACCTTTATCTCCTATGTTCATGACGCTGGATGGTTTGAGAGATGACCACAGGGACTATTTTTAGCACTCTTTCATAATTTGACCTTCCCTAAATTAAGGGTGGGAAATTCTAATTGAGGCCTTTGTATCAGAAAATGTGTGAGGGCATCATGTGTTCAGGGAAATTGTGTGCTGAGAGGATTTTCTCATCTTTGCAAAGGCACAGTTCAGAAAGAATCGCTTGTTATGATTTTTGATCAGTATAAAAGGAGAGATTGCAGGGTAAAAATGTGAGAGAATTATGGTGATGTTCTCCAGACCTTTTACATTACGTTCATAACATACATAAATGGTAAGGAAGCTATTACTCCAGTAAAAGAAAACAAAGCAGCTCACCAGCGCCAGGATTGTGTGGGTGGCCTTGGTTTCAGGAGAGGGTCTTGGGCTGAGGCTGGTCCTGTGGACATGCTGGACTGTCTTGCGATGTTTGAAAAGGAACTTTACCATGTACACACTAGTCCAGACCATGAGGAACACACACACAAAATCTCGTAAGACCATGGACCCTCGAAAGATGCCTGACTGAAGGTGATCAGGATCCTTCCCAATACAGTATGTCAGAGAATAGAATTTGTCAAGTTCTGTGGTGTTGTAGGGGGCAAATGCACTTATGATGACATGAATATAGATCAGCATGTTAATGATCCAGAAAGAACAGAAGGCAGGAAGAATGTATGTGCAGATTTTGGGTTTGAGCCATGCCCACCTAGAGTTGCTGGGAGTGATAATGATGGCCTGAACAATACTCAGGAAAGATGTGGTACAGAGGGAAAGACCCCGGAAGACTCTGTGGATGTAGAGTATTGCCTTGCAACCAATGTCATCTAGAAAATTTCTTACTCCAAAGGCATTCATTACTTCTGGAATCCCACTGAAAAGAATTGTCATGACATTCGCAAAAAGCAAATGGATAAATATCAAATCTATAGGCTTCTTTGTATGTAGCTGGACTAAGAAGCTGTTGATGAGTAACACCAGTAGCAATGTGTTTCCAATAAAACCAATTCCAAGTTGAGTGAAAATGAACACTCCCAAAATACTATCACGTGAAACTATCACATTCATTGCCCTCTTTACTTTGATACACTCTTGCACAGATTCAAAAGGAACCCAAAATGGGTTGTAAACCTGATGGAAATTATGGGATCATATGGAGACTCCATGAGGTCTGATCATCCTCAGCAGGAGGTTGTGCAGATGCTCTGTAACAACATTCAGGAAAGTAAGAATTAGTTCTAGAGGTAAATATCAAGGATTATTGATGTCACTGCACAGGAATATATGGGATGAGATAAAGCAAACTTTTTATGAAAACATAACTGTAATTCTACAAAATAAATTTAATATTCAGAAGAAGTTGTTTTGTTTATTAAAAGCAATATTTCAGATTTATACAGATTCCATTTATGTTCTATGTGTATGTTCTGAACTTCATCTCAAATATTTGAATTTCCATCTTCTGCCATGAATAATAGAAAATTCTTATGTATTTTAATGCATATTATTACATTTCTACTGTACATGACACACATTATTGTTTTACTCATTCACCAGTAGAAGACTCCATCCCCAGAGTCACACATGACTATCTGGCTCCTTAAATGCCTTTCCTGACCCTGCTACACACGTTTCCTAACTCCAAGACACTTCCAATGTACATGACATCACATCAGCTCCTGGGTCAGTACACTGCATCCTCCAGTTCTGTTTTGAAAATTCACTTTATCTTTTTATTCTATACTAAAGTCACTGATTCTCCTGAAACTCTCTCAAGTAATGGGATCTATTTCTCCCCTGTCCCCTATATCACCAGGCCTGAAGGTGGGAATGTCTTCTTTGATCCCCAGCACTTTCAGATAATTCTTCATCACCCCAGCTTTGAAGCAACTTGTAGCAACTCAGGCTACATCCACCACTGTCCATGTGGAGGTAATCTACTCACCCCAAATCACTCCCCTTCTTAGCACTTGACTCACTGTAACTTTCCCCAATTCACCTCCTGTCATATCTTTGGTGATCGTATGATCCACACAAAGAATCTGTCCAGTATCCTCAGCCTCTCTCGCATTTGTGATTTCCTCTCTTCCAACAATTCTGCCTCTGCCTTCCCCCACCTCACCCACACTCCCCTATCCACATACTAGATTCTGTCATTGCCAATATTGTAGATTCATTATGTGTCACTTCCAAGCATCTAATCCTCCTGTTACCTGCTATTTCCACCATAGTTTATGTAATCTTTGACTCCAAAATTACTTTGAGATCACCTGGGTCTGCAAAACATTGATCTCTTTGCTCTCCACAAGATCTCCCAATCTCTCCTCTTCACCTAAACTTCCTTGATCCAGGATTAAAATTATTTCCTGCAAAAGCATGTGATGCCTTCACACTATTCCTGCTTCTATGGTCCTCACACACACACACAGTCTGCCTAATTTATATCATTCTACTCAGATAAGCAAGGCTAGAGAAAAATACATAACCATATCAAGTGAACTTATATTAAATTCTTCACCACTTAGCTCCAGTGACTTTTCATTTCAGCCAGCAGTCACACTCAATTTTCTAGAGTATTCCTTGAATATTCACTTTGTCACTCCTCTTGATGATTATTTCATAACTTGTCCATTCTCAAACTACCAATGAATCCTCTCTGAATCTCATATTCAATTGATGGTGCATTGCATATTTTCCACTGAGATATAATTGAAATGAAACTTTATGTTGGTTTCAGGTGTACAAAATAGTAATTTGGTATTTGTGTATATTGCAAAATGATCAACAGAAGTCAATCTAACATCCATCACCATGCAGAGTTCCAATGTTGTTTCTTATAATGACCACTTTTACATTCTACACTCCAAGCAACTTTCAAATATACAATACAGCACCATTAACCGTGTTCTCCATGCTGCCCTTAACATCCCCATGCCTTTTTTTTAATAACTAGAAGTTTACACCTTTTGACTCCCTTCACCCATTTCACCTACCCTTCAATTCCCACTTCTGTCAACTACCAGTCTGATTTCTGTATGTATGAATTCAGTGGTCATTTTGGGATTTTTTTTTACTTCCACATGTAAGTGAGGTCATACAGTATGTGTTTTTATCTGTCTGACTCATTCAACTTAGCATAATACCAGTAAGTTCCATCCGTGTTCTTCCAAATGTCAAGATTCCCTTGTTTTTTATGGCTGAATGATATTCCATTTTGTGTGTGTATATGTATACATATTCTATCATATAAATAAATAATATGCCATTATATATATACCTTGTGTATATATGTAATATATAATATTCCATTTTATATATGTGTGTATATATACTCCATTGTGTGTGTGTGTGTATATATATATACATACACCATATTTTCTTGATTCATTCATCCACCAATTATCTCCATATTTTGTTTAGAAAAATAAAGCAATCAGGGGCACCTGGGTGGCACAGCGGTTAAGCGTCTGCCTTTGGCTCAGGGCGTGATCCCGGCGTTATGGGATCGAGCCCCACATTAGGCTCTTCCTCTATGAGCCTGCTTCTTCCTCTCCCACTCCTCCTGCTTGTGTTCCCTCTGTCGCTGGCTGTCTCTATCTCCGTCGAATAAATAAAAATAAAATCTTTAAAAAAAAAAAGAAAGAAAAGAAAAATAAAGCAATCAAATTATATTCCCCCAAATTCCACCAGTACATCAATCCCACTTTGTATATCCTTGCTCCGAACCTCAGCTTTGTCCTCTGGCTCTGAGAATGGGTTGTCTATGTTTTTGTCACAGTCCATCCATGCATTTGTGCAATAAATCTGGAAATATCTTTCGGGGTCATGACCCTCACTTCTGTTATTCTTTTCTCTCTCAGGCATTATCAAATTTCCCCCATCAACATGAATATGTACTGTGTATCTTGCACATTTCTTGAATAACTTCTCTTATTTTCTTTTGAGCAATTCTCCTCTGAGGAATTGTCTCTACCCCCTGTCTCCAATTTCTTACATTTCATTTGCTCTTGATCCCGGGAAGTGATAGACTGCAAAAATGCCCATAAATTCTCCCCTGGTATCACAGTCACACCCATGAGGTGGCTTTTCTCTGTCCTTTAACATGGGTTGTCACTTGGCTTGTTTTGGCCAGTCAGTGTAAACATGACACAAGCAATATCTTGATAAGTGCCCTTAGGTGGAGCTTGCTGTTCTGCCTCACTGCAAACCCACCACAACACCATGTGAAGCATCCTAGCCTTTTATGGGCTGAGCAACCACAAAGAAGAAATATTCAGCCAAATTCCAAAACTATATGTGGAGCCATTCCTTTCCAACCAACATCAAATCCCATATGGGACATCAATCGTCCTCTAGTTAACTATTGACACTATCACACTTGCATGACAAAGCCTAGCCTAGAAGTAAAACACTCACAATCCAAAAATCACATATAGTATGATTGTATTCATACAAAATCTCCAAAACGCATAAATCCATAGATAGAACGCAGACATGCGGTTGCTAGAAATTGGAAGGATGAGGGATAGAGGAGTGACTGGGTGGGGAGGAGGGCGTCTGTGATTTCTTTCAGGTGGTGAAATGTTTTGAAAGTTAACAAAGTGGTGGTTGTACAACATTGCAAATATTATAAATGCCACTGAAAGGCACACTTTACGATGGTTAATTTTATGTTATATTCATTTCACCTCAATAAAATATATAAATATACATCTAAATAACTGTAACCTGTATGCACCAAGATATAACAAGAATAATGTATTGTGAAGAGTTTGGATTACCAAGAAATGCTAAAATGTCTTAACCTTAGGGAATCTGTTAACATAATTGTCCATATTACCATCTTAAAGAAGAAAGGCGCATGAGTATCACAGTAAATAGGAAAAGTACGATCATATACATTTAATATCCATTTATGATAAAAATAAAATTCTGTCCTATATTATAAATACTAAGGAAATTATCAACTTTGTGCAAGGTAGCTACCTAATATAAAGAGAACAAACTAATAAGTTATAAAACCTCACATAATTATTTATTAGTCAGAAATTTCAGAACTGTACCAACTATCTGGTCCCTATTATTATTGCATTTTATCTCTTAACATATGTGGTAAAGAATTTAAAAAGGATAAGCACTCCAAAAGACCAAAAAAAATGTGATTATTAACATTTACTGATGATAATGGTCTACACTGAAAATAAGGTTAAAACTATAGAGAAAAATATTATAATAGCTATTGCAACTCATGATTTAAAAAGTTATTTCCTTGACTAGACAATGTAATTTTAGAAAATAAAAGATTTACAATAAGTAATACTATGACATAATCTCAAATTTCTGCAAAAATTTCTTCGATGAAATTATGTAAATCAATTGATAGAAGATAAGAAAGACAGAAATAAGTAGCACTATATTGACATTTATAAATAAGAATATCCACTATCATAAAAGGTCAATTCTTATGAATATTTAAAAATTATTAAATGACATATAAAATTAACGAAATGAAATGAAAATGCAATTTTCAATAAAACCTAAACCTTTTTGTTGCATTGAACTTGACAAATCTTTTCTATATTTTGTCTGTCAGATCAGAGGATGATGAAGAGCCAAGAAACATGAACAAAAAAACCAAGGTACTATGTGGAGAGAATGGTTAAAAGAAATGAAGAAATGAATGGAAGAGGTGAAAGGAAATATAGGAGAAAGAGAATTAAAATCAGAGGACGACCGTTAACCGAATTGGAAAAGGAAAGAGAAGGACAATAAATGTGAAGGAACAAGTGAAACTAGAAAGAACAGGAGGATGGAGGTAGTGTCATCCCAGCAGGGAAATCAGGTAAACCCAATGAGGGGAAAGAGAGAGAAAAAAACCCCTACAGAACAGAAGTGGAGGCAGGCAAACAGCTAAAGAAAATTGCACAAATAAAAAAGGCACAGAAACAAAGAGAAGATTATGGGAAAGGTTAAGTTTAACAAGAAATAGACAAACTATTAGGATATATGTCTGTCAGAATAAATTAGAAGACATGAGATGGGCAACGTTAGGAAATCAAGAAAAAAGAATAATTTTCCAGAAGCATCAGTGATCTGAGTAAGAGACTGCTATGAAAACATTTACATAGGATTGTGGAGAACCACATAAACTCTCAAAGTTATGATAAAGATTATTTTAAACTAAAGACATTTGAGATTCAATGGTTGCAGGAAAAAAGTCTTCTAGGAGCTTCTTTTACCTCACTGAAAGCAGGAATTTCTGGGAATGAAACTGTTAAAAAAAATCCCTTCTCTGGAGGGTTTTTATCGCCATGAAAAGGATGAAAAATACCACTGACACCTGCATAGACAATGATCATCACAAACTTTTTGTATCTCCCTTTTCTTCCCCTGGAAACCTATCTGTTCATCTCATAATCCTCTTCACCCTCACTCCATTTCCTTATTGAGATTAGGTATAAAAGGTCCTAATTTTAATAATTTACAAGTTTCTCTTTTGTGAGCTCCTGTAGGCCCATGAATAAATTTGGTTTTTTTTCCTCCTGTTTATCTGTCTTTTGGAGGTTTAATTTGCAGGCCCCAGAAACAATATAAAAGAGGAGAGGAAAAGGATGTCCTCACCAACATAATCAACAAGAATCATAAGGCTCAAAAAAGATATAAATTAGTATACTTTAAATATCAGAAAGCACTTACAAGTGTGAGGAACAGGGTGTCAATGCAATCAAAAATAAAGAACTAGTAACAAAATTAACAAACAACAACAAAAAAAGAAATTTATTACCATATATGGCAACAAAAGAAAAAATGAATTAAAAATTAAAACTCCAGAAATACTTTAAGCAGAGAAAGACAATAATCATATGGTTTCACTCATTTATGGAACATAAGGAATAGCACGGAGATCAGCAGGAGAAGGAAGAAAAGAAGGAAGGGGGGATAAACAGAAAGGGGAATGAACTAGGAGCTACTATGGACTCTGGGAAACAAACTGAGGGTTTTACAGGGGAGGAGGGTGGGGGAATGGGCTAACCTGGTGATGGGTATGAAGGAGGGCACCTACTGCAATGGAGCAGTGGGTGTTATAGGAAACAATGAACAGTGGATCACTACATCAAAAAGTAATGCTGTACTGTGACTAACATAACAAAATTAAAAATTTAAAAAAAAATCCAAATCAACATGAAGAGTTGTGAGACTAGAAGAAAAAGAAGAGGAAAAAAGAGAAGTGGGCATGAAAGAAAGAGAAAAAAAGACACTATTAATGGAAACAAAGGCTTGGAGGGAATAGACTGAATTAGTAAGAAAAGAAAAAAGAAAGAGAAGAAAGTATAAACACAATATAAATTTGTACAAACTTGGATAAGGAAAATCATGGAAGTAAACATCTAGAAATGCACCTTAGAGAAAACAGCTTTTATTTTTCACATTAGTTTATAAAACTGAATGTGAAATTGATATATTTTATAGAGAGCATTCTATATAGATATACAAAGTTTGCAGTGAATTAAAATGTTTACAGTACCTTTTCTTAATATTTTAAAAATTTCTGAATTTTGTGCCACTTTATTGGTCCATAAAAATATTTTAAATGATTTTTAAATTAGACTTGCAAAGAGAGACTTAGAAAACATGTACATGAAAAGAAAACTATACAGGAATAAATAAGAGTGAAAATAAACTCACTAAAAGTTTTTAAGTTTATTAAATTCCAAGTGCAAGAGTAAGGCAGAGTACATATGAATGACAGGAATAGGTGCTTAGTCTTATGTGAAAGGGCTTTATAGAAGAATGAAAAATATTATAGACACTATGATAAATAATGTAAAGAAATGACAGAAAGAAATAAAATATATGCATTTCATAAAATCGAGGCACAGACAAGAAAGGGAGTAACAAAACTGGACAATGAAAGGAAAAGCAGGGAAAAATTCAAGAGGAAATTAAAAACATAATTTTAAAGACAATAAAGTCAGAGAAATGAGAATGCATGAGAACAGTCCCAGATGGTGGAAGATTAGTAAAGGCATAAACAAACATAACAAGTAAAGTATATTAAAAATAAAACACATTTCAATATATGAGGTCAGTTTGAAGATTACAAAGTGAAAGAAAAAGTCGATCATTGTAATCAGAGCAATGAGATTTAGAGATGAAGAGCAATGAAAGGAGAAGACAGAAGACTAAATAGCATAACAGGAAAGAGAGAGGAGAGAAATGGAATAGAAATGAAATGATAAGGGAAAAATGGTAAGTGTGGGAGTGGGACCACAGAGAGAAGAGACTTACTCTGAAAGACAAAGGACTTAGCAAAAGAAGAATCTGAAACAAAAAAGGAATTGAAGAAGCCAATTCTTGGAAAAAAGGCCAGGTCTCTCCCTTCATGCAAGAGCTGCAGACAGGGAGAGGACTGACTTCATGTGAGCTCCTCAGCAGTGCAGGGGACACCTCTGATGGGCTGCAGCTGGGTGCAGGGGCCTGGATCCAGGGCTGTAGGAGAGGCAGGTTGCTGCATCCCCAAGGACTGGAAACCAGTTTGAGTACAGTGAACTTCTTGATTTGTCCAGAGGAATCACAAATTACAACAAATTCTCTTGATAAACTTAGAAATGTATTTAATTACAGTCAGCACCTGTGGTCACAAACATCTCTTCCTCAAGTGATGAGTGATTCCAGAGAGTTCTACAAGACCAGAGGAGGAAGTACACTTAGAGTGCTCATTGTTTTCAGCTGCTAGAAAACAAATGTGTTTTATTGCTCTAGTCAAAGTACATCCATCCAGAGAGTACTTTTTCTCTTCTGAGATTTCTATGGATCCTTCTATGGATAGCTCAATTTGGAGCGTCTAAGTCTACATTGGTTTAATTAAAATATGTGAAAATGCTAGTGTTCACGGTTAATAAACCAAAGCTCAAGATTCAATTCAATACTTAATACAGAACAAATATAACTATAAATTTGTACAATATAACAAATATAACTGTATCATTTAAGCAATTTACTCTGTGGTTTTTATTATTCTTTTTGGAATTAATACAGTTAAAAAATTACATTTTGTCATAAACCAGTTAGGTTGAAAACCAAAATGAAGCTGATATTGGTGTAGGGCCCAGGCCAATGAGATAAGTGATGACTTCAGATTTCTTTGTACATTATCAACATGATCAGTTAGTTCCTGTCTCTCTGATATAAGCCCTACAGAGTTTGGTCCCATGCTAATGTGTGACTTGTGAGATGGTAGAGGTTCTTTCCTGCTCACATCCCTGCAGTGTACCCCCTTCCTTAATAACACAGGCACCAGACCCCAAAACATCAGACCAAAGGCACCATCTCTTATCTCAACTTATCACTGGACAACTATGTACCAAGTGCTCAAGGTTTCAAAAGTCATCAACAACACACATGGCCAACCATCATCCTTAAGGTGGTATATTCAGATGGAGGCCATAGGTTAGTGAACAGATGAGACAGGAATAATACTTTAATTGTGCTCCTATTTTTTCAGTGAAAGAAGCATAATTGTAAGTAAATTGGAAGAAAGTGTGTGTCAAAAGATATCCTTGTGCAATCAGAAGGATTTGCATTTTGAAAGGAGGGGTCAGGAAGGGCCCTGCTTCGAAGGTGAGGTTCCAGCAATGACTGAAGGAGATGTGGAAAAGCACATCCAGGAACCTGGGAGGGGAGCACTGCAGCCAGAACAAGAGGGATGTCACAGGACATCTTCCTTAGCTACTTGTCTACTCATGGATACTTAGGTTGCTTCTATATCTTGGCTATTGTAAATAATGCTGCTATAAACACAGGGGTGTCTATGTCTTTTCAAATTAGTGTTTTTGTTTTCTTTCTCTTTCCCAGTAGTGGCATTACGGGATCATTAGGTAGTTCTATTTTTAACTTTTTGAGAAACTTCCATACTGTTTGCCACAGTGGCTGTACCAGTTTGCATTGCAATCAACAGTGCAAGAAAGGTTACTTTTTCTCCACATCCTTACCAACACCTGTTGTTTCTTGTGTTTTTTATTTTAGCCATTATGACAGGTGTGAGGTGATATCTCATTTTGTTTCTCTTTGCATTTCCCTATAGGAGAAAGGAGAGAAAACTGAATGGGAAGTCATCAGTGAGGGAGAAAAATCATGAGAGACACTGGAGTATGGGAAACAAAATGAGGGTTTCTGATTGCGCTACTGGGTATTTACCCCAAAGATTCAGATGTAGTGAAGAGAAGAGCCATATGCACCCCAATGTTCATAGCAGCATTGTCCACAATAGCCAAACTGTGGAAGGAGCCGAGATGCCCTTCAACAAATGACTGCATTAAGAAGATGTGGTCCACATATACAACGGAATATTACTCAGCCATCAAAAAGAACGATTTCACAACATTTGCAGCAACATGGATGGGACTGGAGGAGATAATGTTAAGTGAAATAAGTCAAGCAGAGAATGACAATTATCATATGGTTTCACTCATTTATGGAACATAAGAAGTAGGAAGATCGGTAGAAGAAGAAAGGGAAGAAGGAAGGGGGGGTAAAAAGAAGGGGGAATGAACCATGAGAGACTATGGACTCTGGGAAACAAACTGAGGGCTTAGAGGGGCGAGGGGTCAGGGACCAGGATAGGCTGGTGATGGGAATTAAGGAGGACACGTATTGCATGGTGCACTGAGTGTTACACCAGTAATGAATCATGGAACTTTACATCAAAAACTTGGGGGGCGCCTGGGCGGTTCAGTCGTTAAGCATCTGCCTTCGGCTCAGGGTGTGATCCCGGAGTCCTGGGATCGAGCCCCGCATTGGGCTCCTCTGCTGGGAGCCTGCTTCTTCCTCTCCCACTCCTCCACTTCCCTCTCTCTCTGGCTGTGTCTCTCTCCGTCAAATAAATAAATAAAATCTTAAAAAAAAAAAAAAAGACCTTGGGATGTACTGTATGGTGACTAACATAACATAATAAAAACTTTTATTAAAAAAAAAACAACAAAATGAGGGTTGCTGGATGGGAGGAGGGTGGGGGGATGGGGTAACTGAGTGATGAGCATTAAGGAGATCACATGAAGTGATGAGCACGGGGTGTTATATGCAACTGATAAGATATATAACACTGTGTGGTAACTAACTGGAATTAAATTAAAAACTAAAAAATCATGAGATAGGATTACAGGAGTCTTAATCTAGATTGATCAGCAAGGGTAAAACTTCTCAGAAACAGTATTATCAAGAAGTTAGGCACAAAAACGTGTGGGAGAAAAAATATTCTAGTAGGTAAACTGGAAGTGAAATGGTTTTAAAAAAAACAGATTTCTATGGCTATCTTTTGTGGTTAAACCAAATCTTTATATTATTAGTTCTAGTGCTATGAAAAATGCTATTGGTTATTTCATAGGGATTCCATTGAATCTTAAAGATTGCTTTGGGTAGTAAGGACTTTTTTTTTTTTTTGGACATTTTAACCATATTAATTTTTGTAGTCTACTAGCATGGTATATCTTTCCATTTGTTTGTGTCATGTTCCATTTCTTTCATCAGTGTTTTATACCGTTCAGAGTTTAGGTCTTTTTCTTACTTCATTAAATTTGTACTAGATATTTTATTATTTTTGATACATGGAATAAGTGGAATTATTTTCTTAATTTCTTTCTGCTATATCATTAGCAGTACATAGAAATGCAACACATTTTTTAAAAGATTTTATTTATTTTTTCTTAAGTAGGCTCCATGCCCAACATGAAGGCCAACATAGGGCTCAAACCCAGAACCTTCAAATCAAAACCTGAGCTGAAATCAAGAGTGGGATGCTTAACTGACTGAGCCACCCAGGCACCCCTAAACATTTTATTATTAAGGAATCTCTACACCCAACATGGTGCTTGACCTTATCACCCTGAGATCAAGTGTCACACGCTCTACTGACTGAGCCAGCCAGGCACCCCATGCAAAAGATTTTTGTATATTAACTTTGAATCTTACTACTTTACTGAATTCATTTATCAGTTTAAAATTTTTTGATAGGGTCTTTAGGATTTTCTATCTATAATATCATGTCATCTAGAAAGTGTTACAGTTTTAGTCATTCCTTACCAATTTGGATGATTTTTAATTTTCTTTTCTGATTGCTGTGGCTGACTTCCAGTATTATGTTGAATAAAAGTGATGAGAGTGGACCTGATCTTATAGAAACACTTCCAGTTCTTCACCATTAAATATGATGTTAGCTATTGATTTTTCATATATGACTTTTATTATGATGAGTTAAGTTCCCTCTAATCCCAGTTTATTGAGAGTTTTATGATAAATGGATATTGAAATTTGTCAAATGCTTGTTCTGCATCTGTTGAGATGATCATATCAGTTTTATCCTTCATTTTGTTAAGGTGCTCTATCATTCTATCTTGAATGATTTATGAATATTGCATTCCTAGAATGAGCCTCACTGGCACATGTTAAATGATTTTTTAATGTATACTTTAACTAGGTTTGCAAATATTTTGTTTTTGTTTTTTAAAATATTTTATTTATTTATTTGACAGAGAGAGACACAGCCAGCAAGAGAGGAACACAAGCAGGGGGAGTGGGAGAGGAAGAAGCAGGCTCCCACTGGAGAGGGGAGTCCGATATGGGGCTCAGTCCCAGGACCCTGGGATCACTCCCTGGCCTAAGGCAACTCAACGACTGAGCCACCCAGGTGTCCCTGCAAATATTTTTTAAGGAAATTTCCATCTGTGCTCATTAGGGATATTGGCCTGAACATTTTTTTGTTTTGTTTTGCTTTGTCTTGTTTGTGGTGTCTTTGTATTTTTTTGGTATCAGTGTGATTGATGCTAGCCTCATAGAACAAATGTGGAAGCTTTCCATTTGCTTGCATTTTTGTAATAGCTTGAGAAGAACAGATATTAACTCCTCTTCAGGTATTGTGGAACACAACTTTAAAGTCATCTCCTTCTAGACTTTTGTTTGTTAAAAATTTGATTATTACTGATTTAATTTGATGAGTAGTAATCAGTCTGCTCAAATTGTTTATTTATTCCTGGTTCAGTTTTGGAAAATTATTATATTCTTAGGAATTTATCCATTCTTCCTAGTTTGTCCAGCTTGCTGACATATAATTTTTCATAATATGTTCTTACAATCTTTTCTGTTTCTGTGTGTTTGTTCTTTACACCTTCATATCTGATTTTATTTTTTTGAGTCCTTTCTCTTTTTTCCTTTAGAAGTCTAGCTTGAAGTTTATCAAATTTGTTTATATTTCAAAAAACCAGCTCTTGGTTTTATTGAATTTTTCTATTATTTTTAGTCTTTATTTCATTTATTTATACTTTAATCATTATTACTTCCTCCTTCTACTAGATTTGAGCATTATTTGTTCTTTTTTCTACTTCCTTTAAGGGTGAGATTAGATTGTTCGCGGTTTCTTTTCTTTGTTTCTAGAGATTGGACTATATGTTGTAAACTTCTGTTATAGAACTGCTTTTGCAAAGATTTGAATCACTCAGTTTTTATTTTACATTTATCTCCTTTTATTTTCAAATTTTCTTTTTTATTTCTAGGTTGACCCATTTCTTGTTTAATAGCATGTCGTTTAGTCTCCCCATGTCTGTACTTTTTCCAATTATTTCTTATAACTGATTTCTAATTTCATATGGCTGTGGTCAGGAAAGATGCTCAATATGAAATTAATCCTTTTTATTTATTGACATATTTTGTGTCCTAACGTGACCTGTTCTGGAGAATATTCCTTGCAGTTGAAATTAATGTGTATTCTTTTGTTTTGGGATCTAATGTTCTGTATATATATCAGTTATGTCCAACTGGTCTGATGTGCCATTCAAAGCCACTGTTTCGTTGTTGATTTGCAGCCTGAATAATCCATCTCTTGATGTAACTGGGTGTTAAGGTCCTCTACTATGACTTATTACTGTTATTTTCTCCCTTTAAGTCTTTTTATTTTAGCTTTATGGATTTATGAGCTAATATGTGCATAGATACTTACAATTGTTGTCTCCTCATACTGTATTGATCCTTTTATCATTATGGAGTGCCTGTCTTTTTCTCCTTCTACAGTCTTTGTTTTCAAGTCTATTTTGTATGATACAAGTATTGCTACACTGCTTGTTTTTTTTTTTCATTTCCATTTACATTACATATGAAAATATATTTCCAGCCTTTCACTTTCAATCTGTATGTGTCATTAGGTCTGAAATGAGTCTTTTATAGGCAGCATACAGATGGGTCTTGTTTTTTCATATTCATCAGTCACCCCATATCTTTTGATTGGAGGATTTGGTACATTTACATTTAAGGTAAGTATTGATAGGCATGTACTTATGGCCATTTTGTTAGTTGTTTTCTGGTTGTTTTTCAGTTCTTCTCTGTTCCCTTCTTTTCTTGGTCTCTTCTTTTGTGGTTTGATGATTTTCTTTCATGTTACACTTGGAGTCTTTCTCTTTATGTTTTCTGCATATATTATAGGTGTTCAATTCATAGTTATCATTGGGTGCATGTATAACATCTTTATTTGTACAGCAGTTTCTATAAAATTAATGGTCAGTTAAGTTTACCAGATTCTAAAAGCACTAAGCTTTTATGGAGTTACTCTTTTTATTGTACAAAATGTGAGGACAGATATTTCTTCTCAGTTAATTTAACTTTCTTTCATTATTTTTTCCCAAATTTTTCTTTTAATTCTAGTTAGTTAACATACAGTGCAATGTCAGTTTCAGGCTTAGAATTAGTAACTCACCACTTACATACATCACCCAGTGCTCATCACAACAAATGCCCTCCTTAATGCCTATCACCCATCTAGCCCATGCACCAACCACCTCCCTCCAGGAACCTTCAGTTTGTTGTCTATGATTAAAATTCACTTATGGGGCCTTTCTCTCAATTTTTACTTTTCTGTCTCCCCACCCCCCATGTGTTCATCTCTTTTGTTTCTAAGATTCCACATATGAGTGAAATTATATGGTTTTTTCTTTCTCTCACTCTCTTATTTCACTTAGCATAATACACTCTAACTCTACTCATGTTCTTCTTGATAAAAACTGTCCACAAACTATGGATAGGCAAAATATACCTCAACAGCATTAAGGCCATATACTAAAGACCAACATCCTCACTATGAAAAAACTGGGAGTTGTTCCTCTCTTGGTCAGGTACAAGACAGAGATGTCCACTCTCACCACAGTTATTTGACATAGCATAGGAAGTCCTACCCACAGCAATCAGACAACAAAAGAACTAAAATGCATCCAAATCAACAAGGATGAAGTCAAACTTTTATGATTCACAGACAACATGATACTCCATGTAGAGTACCTGAAAAACTCCACCAAACAATGGCTAGAACTAATACATGAATTCAGCAAAGTCACAGGATATACAATCAATGTGCAAAAATCTGTTGTGTTTCTAGACACCAATAATGAAGCAGCAGAAAAAGAAATCAAGGAATCAGTCCCACTTACAATTGTACCAAAAACCATAAGACACCTAGGAATAAACCTAACCAAAGTGGTAAAATATCTGTACTTTGAGAATTGTAGAATACTTATAAAAGAAATTGAAGAAGAAATAAAAAAATGGAAAAACATCCCATGTTCATGGATTGGAAGAACAAACATTGTTAAAATGTCTGTACTACCCAAGGCAACCTACACATTTAATGCAACTCCTATCAAAATACCACCAGCATTTTACTTTCATTTTTATAGTAGCCTTTCCATTACAAGTGCAAGTTTTTGTCTCATATTTCACATGTGGTTAATTTAGCTTTCTCTCAATTAACCTATTGAAATTTTTGTCCTTTTTTAGTTTCAACATTTGAGTGTCTTCACACATTAGTTGTTTCCATTATAAGAAGAACGTAGTTTAATTGTTTTCCTTCGATCTCTCTTACTTCAATCTCTATTCTCTGGCTCCAGGTACAAGTTTTCTCTTTCCCAAGGAGCTTTGACTCTCAGAGGTCTGTGATTTATGACTCACACATGTACTGAGAGCAGCTGCACTTTCACCATTAGACTTCTCATTTTTTTTTCTCATCAGATTCAAATTATATTTGATTGAGCACACTACTTAGTTCAAAAATGTTTATAATTATTGGGGCACCCAGATGGCTCAGCTGTTTAAGTGTCTGCCCTTGGCTCAGCTCATGATGTCAGGGTACTAAGACCAAGCCCTGAATCAGTCTCCCTGCTCAGCAGAGAGTCTGCTTCTCCCTCTTCCACTGCCCCCAGCCAACTCATGCTCTTTCTCTGTCTCACTCTCTCAAAGAAATAAATAAAATCATTAAAATGTTTATATACTTTTTACTCTTTGTAATAGTTTATTAATATTTTTTTAATTCAATTAACCTAGTGATTATCATTTATTTATATTTATAATTATTTTGTTGATGGGGTGCCTGGGTGGCGCAGTCGTTAAGCATCTGCCTTCAGCTCAGGGCGTGATCCCAACATTCTGGGATTGAGCCCCACATTGGGCTTCTCTGCTGGGAGCCTGCTTCTTCCTCTCCCACTCCCCCTGCTTGTGTTCCCTCTTTCACTGGCTGTCTCTCTCTGTCAAATAAATAAATAAAATCTTTAAAAAAATTTTTTTAATTAATTTATGGAGATTTTATTAGTCTTCAAGATAAAATTTTACATTTCTAATATGTTATACTGCGATACATGGGAATTGTTAAATATTTTAATAGAAGTACAAAACTACACAGATAAAAATTTCTGCTATTGATACAAAAAATACGCCTATAAAACTGGAGTGGAAACTGAAGAAATACTTCTAGTGATGCAAATAAATCCAAATAAAGATAAAGTAATATGTGGGTTTTGATGAGGTTGGGGAATATACGTGAGGTTCAGTGGGGTGGAGTCTGGAGCCGAAGACCAAGAAAGAATTTTTGAGGTGTCTTTGGTGCAAAATTGGTGGTTTATTAAAGCATGGGGACAGGACCTGTGGGCAGAAAGAGCTGCTGCCTGGGGTTGTGAGGGGTGGCTGATTATATACTATGGGGTTGGGGGAGGTAAGGAAAAAGGGAGGTTGAGAAAGGACTTTCATATTTTAAAGAAGACTTACAGGATACTGGAGGCCTTGCCATTGTCAAGTTAAGGTTGTTTACCCCTCTAACAAGGCATTAATGTGAAGATAGTTGGGAACTTCCTGGATTCCTAAAGTATCTGTCTATGGCCTGCAGGCTATAAGACATTTAGTTGTATTTACATTCCCTTTTGGAAACTAGGTTAGTGATAGAAATGCTTTGTTCTTGTAAACTGCTAAGACATTTGCAAACTGAAGGAGACTCAAGTCTTGCAGGATTGTGGTATCCATAGGTTAACTGTTTCATTGTCCTTTAGGGCAACCAGGAGTGCCTGAGGAATGTCACATACATCCAATGGTGGGGGGGTGGTGGTGTCAGTTTCTGCTTTGTCCTCAGCTTGCCCTCTGTTCCCTCATCATTTCCCCCCTGAACAATTTTGACCCTTAAATCTTTAAGGTTGTTGAAGGTGGAAGGTCTCATCTTCTGTAACTTCTTCCTGCTGAATAGGGGCGTAGAGATGTCCCTAACTATGGGTCAACATTGGTTAGTTGGGGAATGTATAGGGGAATTACAAAAGGTGGGGCAGCTGAATCCAACATGGACAACATGGATGAACCTCCTTGAGTAGAAGGGATTGTCTGTTAGCCAGAAGTTACCGCGGTGAAGGAGTCTTGGCACTAGGAAGAGAGACACCGGAAATGAAAAAACAAGGTTAATATTATAATGAGAAAGAGAGGTCTGAATAAAAGACCTTTGATAGTTGACCTTTGATAATTTTCCTCCAGTCCAGGAGTTTAAAACAATCACTAAAGGAAAGAGATCATTTAAAGCACCAATTCGAGTATTGATTTGTCAGGTAGAAACCCAGAAGTATCTTGGTGGTAATCTGGACTGTATACACAGCATTGCTTTTATGCTAGCACAAGTTTCACCTCGTGTAATTTAATGCCATTCCGTTTTGTAAAACTGTTTCACGTATTTATATTACTTCAGAATTTAATAGATAGATGTTATTCGGAGTGTCATTTAGGGCTTTGGCCATGTACCTAAGGGTTTCCATGTGCCAAACAACATTCTCCAGTCTCAAAAAGGTACCAAAGTAGATGCTAGGTGGTCACCAATGAGACACAGAACATGTCCACTATGGTTTTAAATTTGGAGGGTTGGTAATGGTTTTAATAATGTATCCATGCATCCAGGCAAAACCCAGAGTACAATGGACTATCCAGCCTGGGGGAAGCCATGGCCACAGATTAGAGCTGCATAGCCATCGGGTCCCAGCCAGGAGCCAGTCATATAATACTGGGCCTCCTTGAACTGCAGTCAGGATTTCAAGGGCCACTTGGTTTTGGAGGGCCGTACATGCAATGATTTAAGGCCCATATTTGATTGGGGAGTTATGGCTTGATAGTAATCCACTTTTCTTTCAAATTCCAATGTGAGCGTGGAAGACTAGGAAAATGTATTTGAAGTCAATATAAATATTTTTAAGGCTTTTGCCGATTGCAAAGCACATGGTTGCTATTAATTCTGTTTGGGGGCAGACATGTTTGCTGACAGGGCTTTGCCCTCAACAATCTTGAGTTAGATTTGACTATAGCATACCCAGTTTTTCTTACCTCTCTTTTCCATGAAACTATTACCATTGGTGAACCAATTGTCCTCTGTATGTTCAATAGGGACATCTTAAATCTGGTTGACTAGAATAAATAAGATCAATAACTTCTGAACAGTTATGTTCTATAGAAGTACAATGGTCATGTCCAGGCTTAAGGGTAGCTGGGTTTAAAGTCTGACAGGTTTTAAGCATTATTTCAGGCATATCTATAAGCATAGCCTGGTTTTTAATAAGTCAGCTTCCCATCACCCATTCGTGGCTTTTGGTCTTGGATCTGACATGAAGTCACTACAGTAAGGGACTGTCCCATAGTGAGATCTGAGGCTCCTTTTACCAGGAGTGCTGTTGTATGCTTGACTAAAGCCTCTCCTTATAGAGGTGGCTTCTGGGGTAAATATAACTATGCAGGATGAAACCATTAAGAAGCCCTCTTTGTCTGAGGTATAGCCTTAATATCGTAATAAGGAATCACTGGTGAGTGGGGGAAGACTTGTCAAGAGATAAGGGCATCCCCAAGTGCATCATCCAATCCAATCACAAGGAAAATGGGGTCATCCATTATCTCCATAGGCCCATAGGTAACCCTATGGAGTGGGGTATGCTCTGGCTTTTAAGGAGTGCTATCATCTCAGCCTCACAGAATTGGTCAAGTTGATAATTGAGTTATGCAATTGGTGGGGAATCAATCCCATTTTCCAGCTGCTTAAATAATTAATTATATGCCCATGGGGTCCTGTGATTAGCCCCACAGAATAAAAAGCATGAAGATTATCTATACATGAACTATTGTATAGAAATAGAATGCTATTTCTCTGAAGTTTACATTTTTGAAGAGAATAAGAACAATTATAAATAATAAAACACAGAATGGACATGGTTAGAGATCTGATGAGATTTAGGGTTTACAATATAGATGGCAAGAAAATCAGGTTATATCTGTGACACATAACACTTCAGAATAGCCAGAATATTGAGTGATGATGACCTTATATTAACACACCAAAACTTTATTTTATTTTTTAAAGATTTTATTTATTTATTTATTTATTTATTTATTTATTTATTTATTTAACAGAGAGAGAGCCAGCCAGAGAGGGAACACAAGCAGTGGAAGTAGGAGAGGGAGAAGCAGGATCCCAGCGATGCATGGAGCCCAATGCGGGGCTCAATCCCAGGACTCTGGGATCATGCATTGAGCCAAAGGCAGACGCTTAATGACTGAGCCACCCAGGCACTAAAGCTTTAGGAATTGCACATCATCTCTAGAATAATTTAGCATTTACCCAAATGGAATCTAAGGCTTATCATTTGTTTAACAGTACTTTCTGAGTAACTTAGCATACCAAAGAAAAAGTCCTATTGAATTAAAGAGACTTCATTTACAATTTAAATCTTGGTAAAGTTTGTTAAAACCTTAAAATTATAGCAGGTACCTGAATAGGATTACAGATTACAAAACTATTTTTATTTAACCAAGGTGACAATAAGAGATTTGAAAGGCAAATATGTAGGGTTCTATAGTTGTTAGCAAAACTTAGCTCCTTTATTTTTTTTTTAAAGATTTTATTTATTTATTCGACAGAGATAGAGACAGCCAGCGAGAGAGGGAACACAAGCAGGGGGAGTGGGAGGAGTGGGAGAGGAAGAAGCAGGCTCATAGCAGAGGAGCCTGATGTGGGGCTCGATCCCAGAACGCTGGGATCACGCCCTGAGCCGAAGGCAGACGCTTAACCGCTGTGCCACCCAGGCGCCCCTTAGCTCCTTTAATATTGAGAAATTTTAACTAGGTGATCAAAGACTTGATAATGACTAAAAATAGAAACTTTGTTTTCCAGACAAAGAGAAAACTGTTTACATTTTCTTATTCAGAGCAGATGAACAATTCAAGAAACATTTGTCTTTTAACAGAGAGAAAGCAGACATATATCTTATACCACTGGACTTTAAAAACATGGTTATTTCAATCTTAGTCCATCTTGACCACACTTAAAATTCTGTTCCAAAGATTTTCCTTCTATAACTTTCTTTTGCATTCAGATTTTATCCCATGCCATCTTTCCACACAACCATCCTATTTAGGACAAAATTGAGTTCTTTTACTTTCAACAAAAAATGCATTCCCATTCCTTATCCTTCTTACATATCTCCTACTTTTCTACATACAGAGTTGCTTCCCTTATTTCCATCAGCCTTCATTCCATTTAGTAGAATTCTGCATTCTTCAGAAACCTTAGTCTCCAGTGAGTGAAGACTAAGTGGTAACCAATTGTTAACTGTTACACCAAAACCTTTAGATGGCAAATTTATGAATCAGTTAAGTACAAAACATGTTTACCAACAGATTTAAATATCCTCAATTTTTTGCAATAAGAAGTCAAAAGCACAAACCTACATCCAGTAATAAATGACTTAACACTATATCCTAATGGAAAAAGACCTAGATGTCCAATGAACTCATCCAAGCAAAACTTTAAAGATTCAGGTTACCAAAGACTTTGAAAACTATTTTAACAATTACCCATGAAAACTTTGATGAGACAGACAATTAACCATCATTTTAATCATCTTCTTACTAACAACTCGCAACAGAGATAACACAAGTTTGTTTGACCTTCAGTAAACCTCGATAGAGTAAATTTCACATTCTTTCTTAAACCAACAAACTTAATTTAGTTTAAATACTGAATTATGTTCCACCTGGATCCTCCTCATTGTCAATTTTTACCTGACACTGGTGGGGAAATCTGGAGTGGGTGGTGTTAAGTCCAGGGGGTGCACTTCTTGATCCCTGGAGGTGAGTAGGAGGAGCCTTGGTGCCTGAGGCACCAAGGATGGCACAGCAGCTAGTTATGCAGGCGGCACCCAAGGTGGTGCAGAACAAAGGGGGAGGGGGAGACAGTAGAGGCATAGTGCTGCCAGAAGTCAGAGAAAGGTTTCCCAGTTTTCGAGTTCATTAGCTCCAACAGCAGCAGAGGCCATGTTTTCCCACCAACAGGGGGAAATAGCAGTCCATGTTGGGCCAGAGAAGACAGGGAATTACCCCAAAACAAAGGGAGTTTTGGCAGCTGCTTGAGAATATTCCTTAAAGTCCCCGTCCTGAGGGAGACTAACCAGAGATGGCTCCAGTTATAGCCATTAACCCAGGAAATGAGTGAGGGAGAAGCCCCCACATCTGTTAGAAGGAACAGTGAGAAAGAAGAGAGTCAAGAATCCCCTTTGCCTGGGATGGCCTGTGTTTCCTCCAGTAACCTGGGTTAACTCAGAGAAGGCCTATTTAGATAATTATCATTCAATATGTCAGGAGACAGTTTACTAGCTGACCCATTTGGGCAAACACGTTCTGCAAGAGGCCCTTAGGTCGGGGTCCTGGTGTACAGAAATGAAGGCCTAGGTACAAGCAATGAAGGTACCCTAGGTCCATTTGCCCTGGAAGAGATCTAACTGATAGATCCCACTGAGGCCATGCAGTGTTACAGGAGATCAGTGCTTTCCTAAATTTTGCAATCTGAATTCTTTCAAATGGGTTAGAAGGCACCCCATGGGAGAGTCCTTGGGAACCAAAGAAGCAGCCTACTGAGGCCATGTTCAGAAAAGTAAAGAAGGTCCATTATCAAATCCCCCTGACTCCCCAGTGGCATCCCATGCAAGGTATGTCAGAGGTTCCCATGTGTCAAAAGTGACCAGAGGCGTCCCTCAAACAAGACATCGCTATTGATCACAATCCTACCTTCCCATGAAGGCATTCCTGCCATAAAAGGCAGGGATGCCGGTGTCCCTCCCCTATCCCATCACATCCTAGACTGCCGATAGGTGCCTGGTGAATGGACTGAAATACACACGCCGTGCCATCATAAATCCTGAAGGTTGCATACTGCCCTGCCATTTTAACCCATGGAAAATACTAAAAAAGTTTTACAAGGGGGAAATTACCGAATTTTCTGGCTTAAGTAGTTAGTAGAGGACATTGATGGAAAACAATAAAGATGGAAATCCATCATGGTGCAAGCAACATTCCAACACATGTGGTCCTTACAGCCAACTTCCCTAGGAAATGGTCCCCAGTTGGGTTGTTATTCCATCAGATACTGGTTTTGGCCAGCTCCAAGTGGAGGTCCCAAGGTCAGAAGTGGCTGGATGAGGGATGTAGAGGGGATCACATTAGATCAATCAGGAGGAAATCTCACACGGGAGTCTTAAGATTGGCAGCCATGCTAGTCACTTAGGTGGCTACCCCTGCCCAAGATGATGGCTTTGTATAAAGACAGCAGTAAGACAGGGCATCAAGTTTCTGGGTCTTATTAGCATCCTGACCAGGGTACTAACTTCAGGCCAAAAGGCAGGCTCTCTCCTCCCCATAGAGTATCCATGGGCTAGAGGACTGCAGCCTGAGTAGTTGACATGAAAGTGTTCGAATTAGACCCTACTTCTTGAAGAGCCCCGGGAATGAGAGTAAAGAAGAGGAGAGAAAGTACTCACCAATTTTGCACTGAACCTCAGAGTCCAGTTGTAAACACTCAAAACCCCATGTTGGATGCCATATAATGAGGTTGCGGGATATAGATGAGGTTCAGTAGGGTGGAGTCCAGGGCCGACGACCAAGAAAGAATTCTTGAGATGTCTTTGGTGCAAAATGGTGGTTTATTAAAGCACAGGGACAGGACCCATGGGCAGAAAGAGCTGCTACACTGGGGTTGGGAGGGGTGGCTGATTATATACTATGGGGTTGAGGGAGGTAAAGAAAAGTGAGGTTTCAAGAGAGTACTTTCATATGGTAAAGAAGACTCACAGGATACCAGGGGTCTTGCCATTGTCCAGTTAAGGTTGTTTACCCCTCTAGTAGGGCATTAACATGAAGATAGTTGGGAACGCCCGGGAGGCTGCAGATTGTGAGGACATTTAATTGTATCTACATCTCCTTCTGGAAGCTAGGTTACTGATAGACATGCTTTGTTCTTGTAGATCGATAAGACATTTGTAAACTGAGGGAGAGTCAGGTCTTACAGGATTGTGGTCTCTATAGGTTAACTATTTCTTGGTCCTTTAGGGCATCCAGGAGTGCCTGAGGAATGTCACATACATCCCATGGTGGGGGGGTTGCAGGGTGTCAGTTTCTGCTTTGTCCTCAGCTTGCCTTCTGTTCCCTCATCAACTGGACCACACAGTGGTTTGCAATTAATGGCAAAACTGAGTGGAAAGCCAGCATCCAGACTAGCTGTTTGCAGCTGGCTTTCCCTCTCTGATGCTTGGGAACTCTGCCACATTTAGGCACACCCATTCTTTTTGTGTCCTTGGGGATCCTGAGACCATGCTGTCCCACCTGGTATACTGCCTGGCTTTGCCCCCTGAGCACCTTTCAGGCAGACTTCTAAAAGTTCTGATTTTGTGCTCCACTGCTTATAACACTTTCTGCTACCAAACTTACAGAGGTTTCCCCCACCCCTGTGGTTTATCCTCCATTATATCACCTCAGATTCACATCTCCGCACCTCCCACCTTGCAAAAAGAGGTCACCTCTCTATTTGTAGAATTGCAGCAATTCTTTTCTCAGATGTTCAGTTGCTTTCACAGGTGTTCAGAATGATTCAATAAGTATAAGCTGAATTCCAGGGACCAGATGAAATTAGAGTCCCCTACTCCTCTGTCATTTTAACTCCTCCTCCCATTTCCATTTTTTCCTGCCATGTTCATACTTTGGACTTTTAAATTCAACTCCCCAGGGGCAATATGGTTATTTTGAACTCTATGAATGACTTGTGTATCATTTGGTATCCCATGAATGTGTTCAGTCTTTTTTTTTTTCTCATTCCATCAATGATCTCATTTTTTCTTTCAGGTTATGTTCCCTGAAAGGCTAAACATGGTAAATAAAACACCATACAAGTCATCTGAGGCTCTGGGTGATATCTGCTCAAAGAGGCTTTACATTTGCTCTTTGCAGATGGCTAAGGGTTGTCATAACCATGCTGTGATGGTTAAACTTTATGGGTAACTTGACCCAGTTGGTTGGTCGAACACTAGTCTGGATGTTGTTGTAATGGTATTTTATAGATGTACTTAACATCTACAATAAGTTGGTATTAAGTAAGGAAGATTTATTTCAATATTGAGGGCGGGCCTCATCCAATGAGTTCAAGGCCTTAAATGCAAAAATTTGTTCCTTCGAGAAGAAGAAATTCTACCTCAAGTCTTTACCATGGAAATCCTACCTAGTTTCCAGGCATCATATGGAATTTGGACTCAAGATTGCAACATTAGACCTTACCTGAATTTGAGGATAGCCATCCTTCCCTACATATTTCTGACATACAACCTTTCACAGTCATGTGAGGTAATTCCTTAAAATAAATCTATTGGTGTATCTATAGAAGTGTGTGTGTGTGTGTGTGTGTGTGTGTGTGTGTGTGTGTGTGTATCCTATAGGTTCTGTTTCTGTGAAGAACTCTGACACTTAAGTTAATCTTGTTTAATAGACAGTGAGGAATCAATGCTTGACCTCAGTGCCTGAGAAGCCTGGTTTATATCTTGTTTGATGGTTGCCTAGGGCTTGTAAAGCACTCCAGCCAGTCCTAAGGGTTTACTTGCTTCAAGTTAGCACACTCTTTAGTTGCTGACCTAGTCCCTTGATCTGTAGCAGATAGACAAATAGCCTTGAGGACTGAAGGACCAGAACCTTCCCAGGCCACAGAAGCCAGCAAGTCTGTTTGAACCCACATAGGCTCTTTAATTAGCCTAGCAATTTTTTTTTAGAAAAATGTTTTTCTGTTTTTAGGTCATACGAACTATTTTACTAACCCCCTTCGTGCATCTGTAGACCTTGCCCTCCTGTGCAGAAGGAACAGGGTATTCCTGGATACCAGGAAACAAGAACCAGAACCTGGAGCACAACCCCACCCCCACCCCAACACCAGCACTGAGATAATGAGAAACATTGCAGACCACTGCACTCCCTTTACTGCTTACCCTAAACCACTTTAAGAACCCCTGGAATAGCAGAAACCTCAGAGTTGACTTTTGGACAAGAATCTGCCTTCTCCCCAGTTTGCTGGCTTCATGAATGAAGCTCAAATTCATTTCCAATCAAAATGTGTCTCCTGAGTAATGATCTTTCCAGCTATGGGCAGCCAGCCAAGCTTGGGTTATTAACAGGCATGCTCCCTGTGTGTGAGCCCTGGACTCTGCTTTAGGTTCCTTGGTTTTGTGAGACTATTAAAAGCTCTGCAAAGTCTCTATCTCTCTCCCTGGAATCTCTACAGTAACTGGGAAACATCTCCATGGTTAACACAACACAAATTATGGGCCCTCAATCTGACTCTACTTTTTCTACATGGTCCCTTTTACTTCCTTGACCTAGAGCAGGCTTTCTTATATTTATCCATTTTTTGTAGTTGTTTTCAACAGGAGGGCTGTCTAAATTACATATTCCAACATTGCCAGAAGCAGAAATCTCTTGTATGTAGCTTTTTAAAGTACTGTTTCGATAGATTTACTGATCTACATGGGAATTCTCTTTCTCAGCTCAGCTTTATTGAATTATATGTATTTTTCTTAGCTCCAACTTGAAATCTCTTACTCTATAATATTTGTCAAGGTAAATTGCTTGGCTTTTTCTTTCTCATTTTCTTAATTTTTTTGTTTCATTTTCTTCTGTTATTTGTGTAATTTATTTATCCACATTTGCTCCTTTTTGCTTTTTATTTTTTATTTTGCTTTAATTTGAACCCTCATTTTATTACACTATTAGACTTTTTCTTCCCTATCTTTTAGGGTCATAAATTGTCCTCCATTTACACCTAGAGTTTCATTGTTCAATTTTGTTATGTAGCCTTTTAGTATTTAAGAATGCATAACAAATCAAATCTCTTACATTTTCTTATCAATTAAGTTATGTTAAAAAACTATTTCATAATTTCCAAAAGTGTTGCAGCTTTTCTTCTCTTGTTTTAAACTTCTACCTTATTTTCATAGAAGCCAGAGAATGTAATCTGTGTAGAAACACTTCTGCTTATTTCTTTTGAACTTTTATGCCCTCCTCACTCAGGTCACCTTTCTCAATGTTTCAAGTTTCTAAAGGGTCTAAATGTACATGTGAACAAATGTATATTCCCTAACACAGGGTTGAAAATAATTTCTAATTTGTACTTTAAATTAAAATTTTAGGTACGTTGTCCAATCACAGGTATCTTTTTTTAAATAATAGCTTTATTTTTTTTAAAGATTTTATTTATTTATTTGACAGAGATAGAGACAGCCAGCGAGAGAGGGAACACAAGCAGTGGGAGTGGGAGAAGAAGAAGCAGGCTCATAGCAGAGGAGCCTGATGTGGGGCTTGATCCCAGAATGCCAGGATCACACCCTGAGCCAAAGGCAGACGCCTAACCGCTGTGCCACCCAGGCGCCCCTTAAATAATAGCTTTATTGAACTATCATTTACATACCATATAATTCAGCAAATTAAAGTGTACAATTCAGTGGTTTTTAGTATATTTACAGGTCTGTGAAACCATCCCCACAATCTATGTTAGAATGTTTTTATCACCCCTACAGGAAACTCTGTGCCCAGTAGAAGCATTCCCCATTTCACCGCTCCCTTCCCCACCCACTCCTGCCCACAGCCCAAGCCAGCTACTAATCTATTTTCTATCTCTGGGTTTGCCTATTCTGGACACTTCATATGAGTGGAATGATACATTATGTGGTCTTTTAAGATTAGCTTCCTCCAGGGGTGCCTGGGTGGCTCAGTCAGCAAAGTGTCTGACTCTTGATTTTGGCTCAGTTCATGATTTCAGGGTCATGAGATCAAGCCTCATGTTGGGTCTGCACTCAGCACAGAGTCTGCTTGAGATTCTCTCTCTCCTTCTGTCCCTGCTGCATTCATTCTCTCTCAAAAAAAAAAAAAGAAAGGAAGGAAAAAAGGAAAAAAGGAAAAAAAGAAAAAAGAAAAGGAAAGGAAAGGAAAGGAAAGGAAAAGAAAAGAAAATAAGAAAAGAAAAGAAAAAGGATTTGCTTCTTCCATTTAGCATGTTTTCATGGTTCATCCATGTATCAGTCCTTCCTTTCTTTTTATTCCTGAATGATTCCATGCTATGACTATACCATAACTTTTCATTCATTCATTGGTAGGTGGACATTTCAGTTGCTTCCATGTTTTTATATTATGAATAATGCTGCTGTGAATATTCACATATAGCTCTTTTTGTTTGGAGAACTCTTTTCAATTCCTTGGGAGTGGAATTGCTGGGCTGTAAGTTAATTCTATGTTTAACTTTTTGAGAAACTTCTGAACTCTTTTCCAAAGTGACTGCACCATTTTATGAGCTCACCCATGGTGTAAGAGGGTTCCAACTTCCCCACATCCTCTTCACCCTTGTAATCATCAATCTTTTTTATTTTAGCCAATCTAGTGGGTGTAAAGTATCTCATTATGGTTTTGATTTGCATTGATCCATGGTACATGTTTTAAGTGCACAATTTTTCCCCATAAGGGTATTAATTACTGAAATAAATGTGTGTGAATCCCCCACTAAAATCATGGACATGCTGTCTTCTCTTTATAATTTGTATTCTTATATTGAAGTTATCCTTTTGAGGGTCCAAAATTTTAGGGCAACTTTTTGTTCCCAGTTGTCTTAACCTTTATCTTTATTGTAGTATCCTCTCCATCACAAGTCCCACTTTTTGTCTTACAGTTTAGAAATACTCACATTAGCTTTTAAAAATTAGTATTTGCATACAGTAATTGTTTTCAATTTGAGTGTCTTCCTGCCTTCCTGGTTTTTACGTAGCTGAATTTTTTTTTCTAACCTCATCATTCATTCTCTGTTCTCTGGCTCCAATTCCCAGTCTTCCCTTTTCTGAGAAGCTGTGAGGCACAGAGGTCTGTGCTGTAAGAGACACTAACGTGTTGAGGACAGCTTCACTTTCATTGTGATGTTTGCTCCCTTTTACTTGTTTGAGCATAGTTCTTAGGAAAAAAATATTTTAAAATATTTTATTGACAATTTTAGCTCTTTTCTAAAAGAATTTTTGAGGATTTCTGACATAGCATAATGTGACAGAAGGGAATGGCTCCATATTTCTTTCTAAAAGTAGAAATCTACAAAGAAAACTTATTTTGCTATTGACACAAAACACATGCCTTCAAAAACCAGAACTATACAAGAAATACCTCCAGTGATGCAAATACGTTGAATGGTGTGCATAGAGGAAGTAAGTGGGGCTTCGTAAAGTATATGAGGATGGTTTCTGGGGTGTTATTCATAAGATGTGGGAAACATGGTTGTATTTACACATATCACTGTTTATGCTTAAACCAGATATAATTGACATCATATGATCAACTCATGTATTGACTCCAAGCTGTAAAGTATGAAATAGTGCAGATACCAAGTCGTTTGGTCTAAGGGAGATCTGTCTAGCATAATCCAGCAAGTGTAGTTACTGTAACTGAATGAATAAATCTGTCACATTAGGAAAGATCTCTTAAAATTAGGGTAATGCAAAAAAATCAAAATGCATTTTTGAGAATCATTATAAGACAAAGATTGGCCCATTCAGGTGTAACTCCCTCAAACATGTTTTATTCCACAAGACTAGCCATTTATCTCCTACGTTCATGAAGCTGGATAGTTTCAGAGATGTCCAAAGGGAAAATTCTTAGCACTCTATCACAATTTGACCTTCCCAAACTTAAGGGTGGAAAATTCTAATTGAGGCCTTTGTATCAGAAAAGTGTGTGAGGGCATCATGCATTGAGGGAAACTGTGTGTTGAGAGGATTTTCTCATCTTTGAAAAGGCACAGTTCAGAAAGAATAGTTTGTTATGATTTTTGATCAGTAGTAAAGGACAAATTGCTGGATAAGAATGGGAGAGAATTATAGTGATGTTCTCTAGCCCTTTTATATTATGTTTATGACTTACATAAATGGTAAGGAAGCTATTACTCCAGTAAAAGAAAACAAAGCAGCTCACCAGTGCCAGGATTGTGTGGGTGGCCTTGGTTTCAGGAGAGGGTCTTGGGCTGAGGCTGGTCCTGTGGACATGCTGGAGTCTCTTGCGATGTGTGAAAAGAAACTTTACCATGTACACACTGGTCCAGACCATGAGGAACACACACAGGAAATCTCGTAAGACCATGGACCCTAGAAAGATAGCTGACTGAAGGTGATCAGGATCCTTCCCAATACAGTAAGTCAGAGAATACACTGGTCTAACCTCAGTGGTGTTGTAGGGGGCCCATGTACTCATGATGACACGGATGTAGATCAGCATGTTGATGATCCAGAAAGAACAGAAGGCAGGAAAAATGTATGTGGAGATTTTGGGTTTGAGCCATGCCCACCTAGAGTTGCTGGGAGTAATAATGATGGCCTGAAAAATACTGAGGAAAGACGTGGTGCAGAGGGAAAGACCTCGGGTGACTCTGTACAGGTACATCACTACCTTGCAACCAATGTCATCTAGAAAATTTCTTACTCCAAAGGCATTCATTACTTCTGGAATCCCACTGAAAAGAATTGTCATGACATTCACTAAAATCAAATGGATAAATATCAAATCTATAGGCTTCTTTGTATGTAGCTGGACTAAGAAGGTGTTGGTGAGTAACACCAGTAGCAATGTGTTTCCAATAAAACCAATCCCAACTTGAGAGAGAATGAACACTCCCAAAATAGTATCACCTGAAACCATCACATTCATTGGCCTCTTTACTTTGATACACTCTTGCACAGATTCAAAAGGAACCCAAAATGGACTGTAAGCCTGATGGAAATAATGGGATCATATGGAGACTCCATGAGGTAAGATCATCCTCAGCAGGAGGTTGTGCAGATGCTCTGTAAGAATATTCAGGAAAGTAAGAATTAGTTCTAGAGGTAAATTTCAAGGATTATTGATGTCACTGCAAAGGAATATGGATGAGATAAAGCATGCTTTTTAGGAACACCTAACTGCAATTCTAGGAAATAAGAATCTGAAGAAGTGTTTTTCTTCATTAAAAACAATATTTCAGATTTATACAGATTCCATTCATATTCTATGTGTACGTTATGAAATTCACCTCAAATATTTGAATGAATTTCCATCTTCTGCCATGAATAATAAAAAATTATTTCGTATTTCAATGCATAGAATTACGTTACTATTGTACATGACACACATTTTTCTTATAGTCATTCACCAGGAGAAGACTCCAATCCTAGAGTTGCACATGACCATCTGGCTCCTTAAATGCCATTCCTGACCCTGCTACACTCCTTTCCCAACTCCAAGACCCTTCCAATGTACATAATATCACATCAGCTCCTGGTCAATACACTGCATCCTCCAGTTCTGTTTTGAAAATTCACTACATCTTTTTATTCTACACTAAAGTCACTGATTCTCTTGAATCTCTCTCAGGTAATGAGATCGATCTCTCCCCTGTCCCCTATATCACCAGGCCTGAAGGTTGGAATGTCTTCTTTGATTCCCAGCACTTTCAGATAATTCTTCATCACCCCATCTTTGAAGCAAATTTTCATCAGGCTACATCCACCACTGTCCATGTGGAGGTAATCGACTCACCCCAAATCACTCCCCTTCTAGCACTTGACTCACTGCAACACTCCCCAATTCACCTCCTGTCATATTTTTGGTTATTGTAGGATCCACATAAATGGCCTGTCCAGTATCCTCAGCCTCTCTCACATTTGTGATTTCCTTCCTTCCAACACTCCTGCCTCTGCCTTCCCCCACTTAACCCACACTCTCCTACCCACATACTACAGTCTGTCATTGCCAATATTGTAAATTTATTATGTGTCACTTCCAAGCATCTAATCCTCCTGTTACCTGCTATTTCCAGCATAGCTTATGTAATCTCTAACTCCAAAATTACTTTGAGATCACCTGGATCTGCAAAACGTTGATCTCTTTTTTTTTTTTTTTTAAGATTTTATTTATTTATTCGACAGAGATAGAGACAGCCAGCGAGAGAGGGAACACAAGCAGGGGGAGTGGGAGAGGAAGAAGCAGGCTCATAGCAGAGGAGCCTGATGTGGGGCTCGATCCCACAACGCCGGGATCACGCCCTGAGCCGAAGGCAGACGCTTAACCGCTGTGCCACCCAGGCGCCCCAAAACGTTGATCTCTTTACTCTCCACAAGATCTCCCAATCTCTCCTCTTTGTCTAAACTTCCTTGATTCAGGATTATAATCATTTCCTGCAAAAGCATGTGATGTCTTCACTTTATTCCTGCTTCTACGGTCCTCACACACAGACACATAGTCTGCCTACTTTATATATCATTCTACTCAGACAAGCAAGGCTAGAGAAAAATACATAACCATATCAAGTGAACTTATATTAAATTCCTCACCACTAAGCTCCAGTGAGCTTTCATCTCACCTCACAACCCCACTAAATTTTCAAGAGTATTCCTTGAGTATTCTCACTCCTATTGATGACTATTTCATAACTTGTCGCTTCTCAAAATACCAACAAATCCTGTCCAAATCTCATATTCAACTGGTGGTGTATTGCACATTTTTGTTGAGATATGAAGTATTATGTTAGTTACAGATATACAGCATAGTAATTTGATACTTGTGTATATTGCAAAATGATCAACATGATAAGTCAGTTTAACATCCATCACCGTACATAGTTACAATGTTGTTTCTTGTAATAACAACTTTTAAATTCTACACTCCAAGCAACTTTCAAATACACAATACAGCACCATTCACTTTGGAGTTCATGTTGCCCAGAACATCCTCATGACTTATTTTTTCAGAACTGGAAGTTTACACCTTTGACTCCCTTCACCTATATCACCCACCCTAGTTCTCCACTTCTGTCAACTACCAGTCTGATTTCTGTATCTATGACGTTTGCTTGTGTGTTTCAGGTGGTGAAATATTTTGAAACCTAACAAAGTGGTGGATGTACAGCATTGCAAATGTTATAAATGCCACTGAAAAATACACTTTAGGATTGTTAATTTTATGTTATATTCATTTCACCTCAATAAAATACATAATGGTACATCTAAATAATTGTAAACTGTATGCACCAAGATATAAAGAAGAATAATGTAAAGTTAAGAGTTTAGATTTACCAAGAAATGCTAAGATGTCTTAACTTCAGGGAGTCTGTTAACATAATTGTCCATATTAACATCCTAAAGAAAAAAGGCTCCTGACTATCACAGTAAATGGGAAAAGCACATTCATATACATTTAATATCCATTTATAATAAAAATAAAATTCTGTAGTGTATTTTAAATAAGAAGGAAATTATTAACTTTGTGCAAGGTAGTTACCTAATATGAACAGAACAAACTAATATGTTATGAAACCCAACATAATTATTTATTAGTCAAAAATGTCAGAAGTGTACCAACTATCAGGTCCCAATTTTTATTGCATTTTATCTCTTAAGATCTGTGGTAAATAATTTAAAAAGAATAAGCACTCCAAAAGACCAAAAAAAAGTGATTGTTATCATTTACTGATGAAAATGGTCTACACTGAAAAAAAGATTAAAACTCTAGAGAAAAATAGTATAATAGGTACTGCAACTTATGATTTTACAAGTTATTTCCTTGACTAGAGAATGAAATTTTAGAAAATAATGGATTTACAAAAAGTGATACTATGATATAAACTCAAATTTCTGCAAAAATTTCATGGATCTTTTATATAACTCAATTGACAGAAGTTAAGAAAGACAGAAATAAGTAGCACTACCTTGACATTTATAAATCAGAATATACAATATGATAAAAGGTCAATTCTTATGAATATTTAAAAATTATTTAAATAAAGTGTAAAATTTATGAAATGAAATGAAAACACATTTTTCAATAAAATCTAAACCCTTTTGTTGCATTGAACTTGACAAATCCTTTCTATATTTTGTCTGTCAGATCAGAGGATGATGAAGAGCCAAGACATGAACAAAAAAAATGAGGCACTATGTGGAGAGAATGGTTAAAAGAAATGAGGAAATGAATGGAAGAGGTGAAAGGAAATATAGGAGAAAGAGAATTAAGATCAGAGGACGACAGTTAACCGAATTGGAAAAGGAAAGAGAAGGACAATAAATGTGAAGGAACAAGTGAAACTAGAAAGAACAGGAGGATGGAGGTAGTGTCATTCCAGCAGGGAAATCAGGTAAACACAATGAGGGGAAAGAGAGAGAAAAAAAACCCTACAGAACAGAAGTGAAGGCAGGCAAACAGCTAAAGAAAATTGCACAAATAAAAAAGGCACAGAAGCAAAGAGAGGATTATGGGAAAGGTAAAGTTTAATAAGAAATAGACAAACTATTAGGATATATGTCTGTCAGAATAAATTAGAAGACATGAGATGGGGAACTTTAGGAAATCAAGAAAAAAGAATAATTTTCCAGAAGCATCAGTGATCTGAGTAGGAGACTGCTATGAAAACATTTACATAGGATTGTGGAGAACCACATAAACTCTCAAAGTTATGATAAAGATTATTTTAAACTAAAGACATTTGAGATTCAACAGTTGCAGGGAAAAAAGCCTTCTAGGAGCTTCCTTCACTTCACTGAAAGCAGGAAATTCTGGCAATGAGAGTGTTAAAAAAAATCCCCTCCCTGGGTGGTTTTTATCTCCATGAAAAGGATTAAAAATACCACTGACACCTGCATAGACAATGGTCATCACAAACTTTTTGTTTCTCCCTTTTCTTCCCCTGGAAACCTACTTGTTCATCTCATAATCCTCTTCACCCTCACTCCACTTCCTATTTGAGATTAGGTATAAAAGACCCTAATTTTAATAATTTACAAGTTTCTCTTTTGTGAGCTCCCATTGGCCACAATCAAATTTGGGGTTTTTTCCTCCTGTTCATCTGTCTTTTGGAGATTTAATTTGCAGGCCCCAGACCCAACATAAAAGAGGAGAGGAAAAGGATGTCCTCACCAACATAATCAACAAGAATTATAAAGCTCAAAGAAGACATAAATTGGTATAATATATATATCCAAAATCACTTACAGGTGTGAGGAACAGGGTGTCAAAGCAATCAAAAATAAAGAGCTAATAAAAAATTAACAAACAACAAAAAAAAGGAATTTATTACCATATGTGGCAACAAAAGGAAAAATGAATTAAAAATTAAAACTCCAGAAATAAGTCAAGCAGAGTAAGACAATTATCATATGGTTTCACTCATTTGTGGAACATAAGGAATAGCATGGAGATCAGTAGGAGAAGGAAGGGAAGAAGGAAGGGGGGTAAACAGAAGGGGGAATGAACCAGGAGAGACTATGGACTCTGGGAAACAAACTGAGGGCTTCAGAGGGGAGGGAGTGGGGAAATAGGCTAGCCAGGTGATGAATATTAAGGAGGGCACTTATTGCATGGTGCACTGGGTGTTAAAAGAGAACAATGGATCATGGAACTTTACATCAAAAACTAATGATGTACTGTATGGTGACTAACATAACATAATAAAAACATTTAAGAAAATTAAAATTCCAAATCAGCAAAAAGAGTTGTGAGATGAGAAAAAAAAAAGAAGAGGAAAAAAGAGAAGTGGGCATGAAAGAAAGAGAAAAAAAAGACACTAATAACAGAAACAGAGGATGGGAGGGAGTAGACTGAATTAGTAAGAAAAGAAAAAGAGAAGAAAATATAAACACAATATATATTTATACAAACTTGGATAAGTAAAAATCATGGAAGCAAACACCTAGAAATGCACCTTAGAGAAAGCAGCTTTTATTCTTCATATTATTTTATAAATCTGAATGTGGGAATGATATATTTTATAGAGAGTACTATATATATATAGTACTATATATATATAAAGTTCAGAATGAGTTGAAATTTTTACAGCACCTTTTCATAAAGTTTTTAAAAGTTTCTGAATTGTGTGCTACTTTAGTGGTCCATAAAAATATTTTAAATGATGTTTAAATTAGACTTGCAAAGAGAGACTAAGAAGATACACACAGAAAACTATACAGGAATAAATGAGTGTGAAAATAGACTCACTAAAAGTTTTTAAGTTTATTATAAAATTAGAACATGTGGAAGAGTAAGGCAGAGCACATTTGAATGACAGGAAAAGGTGCTTAGTCTTATGTGAAAGGGCATTATAGAAGAATGAAAAATAGTATAGAAACTATGTTAAAGAAAGTAAAGAAATGACGGAAAGGAATAAAATATATGCATTTAATAAAACAGAGGCACAGACAAGAATGGAGACACAAAACTAGAAGATAAAAGTAAAAGCAGGGGGAAATTCAAGAGGAAATTAAAGCAGTTTTAAAGACACAAAATAAAGTCAGAGAAATGAGAACGGATGAGAACAGTCCCAGAGGTGGAAGATTAGTAAATGCATAAACAAACATAAAAAGTAAGGTACACTAAAAATAAAACACATTTCAATATAAAAGGTGAGTTTGAAGATTGCAAAGTGAAAGAAAAACTCAATAATTTCAATCACAGCAATGAGATTTATAGATGAACAGCAATGAAAGAGGACAGAAGACTAAAAAGTGTAACAGGAAAGAGATGACAGAAATGGAATAGCAAAGAAATGGTAAGGGGAAAAATGGCTAAGTGTGGGAGTAGGACCACAGAGAGGAGACTTACTGTGAAAGACAAAGGACTTAGCATAAGAAGAATCTGAAACAAAAAAGGAAATGAAGAAGCAAATCCTTGGAAAAAAGGCCAGGTCTCTCCCTTCAAGCAAGAGCTGCAGACAGGGAGAGGACTTACTTCATCTGAGCTCCTCAGCAGTGCAGGGGACACCTCTGATGGCTGCAGCTGGGTGCAGGTACCTGGATCCAGGGCTGTAGGAGGGGCGCGTTGCTGGATCCCCAAGGACTGGAAACCAGTTTGTGCACAGCGAACTTCTTGATTTGTCCAGAGGAATCACAAATTACAACAAATTCTCTTGATAAGCTTGGAAATGTATTTAATTAAAGTCAGCACCTGCGGTCACAAACATCTCTTCCTCAAGTGATGAGTGATTCTAGATTGTTCTACAAAGCCAGAGGACTAAGTACACTTAGAGTGCTCATTGTTTTCAGCTGCTAGAAAACAAGGGTGTCTTATTGCTCTAGTCAAAGTACACCCATCCAGAGAGTAATTTTTCTCTTCTGAGACTTCTATGGATCCTTCTACGGATAGCTCAATTTGGAGCGTCTAAGTCTACATTGGTTTAATTAAAATATATAAAAATGCTGGTGCTCACAGTTAATAAACCAAAGCTCAATATTCAATTCAATACTTAATACAGAATAAAAAGTATAACAAATGTAACTATATAATTAAAGCAATTTACTCTGTGGTTTTTATTATTCTTTTTGGAATTAATACAGTTGTTAAAAAATTACATTTTGTCATAAACCAGTCCGGTTGAAAAACAAAATGAAGCTGATATTGGTGTAGGGCCCAGGCCAATGAGATAAGTGCTGACTTCAGATTTCTTTGTACATTATCAACATGGTCACTTAGCTCCTGTTTCTCCAATTGAGGCCTACAGAGTTTGGTCCCATGCTAACGTGTGACCTGTGGGAAGGTAGAGGTTCTTTCCTGCTCATATCCCTGCAGTGTACCCTTTCTTTAATAACACAGGCACCAGACCCCAAAACATCAGACCAAAGGCACCATCTCTTATCTCAACTAATCACTGGACAACTATGTACCAAGTGCTCAAGGTTTCAAAAGTCAACAACAGCGCACATGGCAACCATCATCCTTAAGGTGGAATATTCAGATGGAAGCCATAGATTAGTGAACAGATGAGACAGGAATAATGCTTTAATTGGGCTCCTACTTTTTCAGTGAACGAAGCATAATCTTTAGTAAATTGGAAAAAAGTGTATGTCAAAAGATTTCCTTGTGCAAGCAGGAGGATTTGCATTTTGAAAGGAGGGGTCAGGAAGGGCCCTACTTTCTAGATGAGTTTTAGCAATGACAGAAGGAGATGAGGAAAAGGGCATCCGGAAACCTGGTAGGGGAGCACTGCAGCCAGAGGAAGAGGGATGTCACACCACATCTTCCTTAGCCATTTGTGTACTGATGGACACTTAGTTTGCTTCTATATCTTGGCTATTGTATATAATGCTGCTGTAAACACACGGGTGCCTATAGCTTTTCAAGTTAGTGTTTTCATTTCCTTTCTCTTTCCCAGTAGAATTACAGGATCATAAGGAAGTTTTATTCTTAACTTTTTGAGAAACTTCCATACTGTTCTCCACAGTGGCTGCACCAGTTTGCATTCCAATCAACAGTGCAAGAAAGATTCCTTTTTCTCCAAATCCTTGCCAACACCTGTTGTTTCTTGTGGGTTTTTTTTAACCATTATGACAGGTGTGAGGTGATAGCTCATTTTCATTTTCCTTTGTATTTCCCTATAGGGGAAAGGGGGAAAACAGAGTGGGAAGTCATCAGTGAGGTAGAAAAACCATGAGAGACTCTGGAGTGTAGGAAACAAACTGAGGGTTGCTGGAGGGGAGGTGGGTGGTGGGGCGGGGTAACTGGGTGATGGGCATTAAGGAGATCACATGAAGTGATGGCACTGGGTGTTATTTCAACTGGTAAATTGTTGAACACTACATCTGAGACTAATGATGTACTCTATGTGGGCTAAAAGAAGTTAAATTTTTAAAAATTTGCTTTTCCCTGTTGATGAATGATGTTGAGGATCTTTTCATGTGTTTACTAGCCATCTGGATGTCTTCTTTGGAATATATCTATTCAGGTCATCTGACCATTTTTTAATTGGACTGTTGTTTTGGTTTGGTTTGGTTTTTTGGTGTTGAGTTGCTTAAGTTCTTTATATATTTTGGACATTAACACTTTATTGGATATGTCATATGCAATATCTTGTCCCATTCAGTAGGTTGTCCTCATGTTTTGTTGATTGTTTTCTTTGCAGGGCAAAAGCTTTTTATTTTAGTGTAGTTTAATTTTGCTTTTGTTTCCGTTGACAAGGAGACATATGTAGAAAAATGTTTCTATGGCTGATGACAAACAGATTACTGCTTCTGAATTCTTCTAGTTCTTTTATGGTTTCAGGTATCACAGTTAGATCTTTAATCCATTTGAGAGGTTGTTTTTGTGCATGGTGTAAGAAAGTAGTCTAGTTTCATTCTTTCTCCATGTAGCTGACCAGCTTCCCAACACAATTTATGAAAAAGACTTTCTTTTCCCCATTTTATATTTTTGCCTCAAGCTTACAGTTGCGGGCACTCTATTCTGTTCCACTGGTCTATGTGTCTATTTTTCTGCCAAGAGCATACTTAGTAGCATATCCTAAAATCTGGGATTGTGAGGGGAGTCCGGGTGGCTCCATTGGTTAAACATCCAAACATTAATTTTGGCTCAGGTCATAATCATAGGGTCATGAGATCAAGCCCCACTTCAGGCTCCACACTGAGCGTAGAGCTTGCTTGAGATTCTCTCTCTCTCCCTCTGTCCCTCCTCCCCCTCTAAAAAAAAAATCTGGGATTATGAATCCTCCAAATTAATACTTCTTACTCAAGATTTTATAAGCAGCTGGTGATGTATGGAATTGTTGAATCACTATATTGTACACATGAAACTAATGTAACACTCACCATATGTTAACTAACTGGAATTAAATTAAAAACTAAAAAATCATGTGATAGGATTGCAGAAGCCTGAAAATAGATTGATCTGCAAGGGCAAAACTTCTCCGAAAAAGTGTTATATAAGGTGAAACCTGAATGACAAGAAGTTAGCCACAAAAACGTGTGGGAGAAAAAATATTCCAGTAGGTAAACTGTAAATGAAAGGATTTAAAAAAACAAGATTTCTATGGCTATCTTTTGTGGTTCAACCATATCTTTATATTATTAGTTCCAGTATTATGAAAAATGTTATTGGTTATTTCATAGGTATTTCATTGAATCTATAGAGTCTAGCTTCTTTATGAGTCTAGCTTCTGGTTTATCAATTTGGTTTATATTGTCAAAGAATCAGCTCTTAGATTTATTTTTTCTATTATTTTTAGTATTTATTTCATATATTTATGCTTTAATCATTACTATTTCCTCCTTCTACTAGATTTAAGCCTTGTTTGTTCTTTTTTCTACTTCCTTTAGGGGTAAGATTAGATTGAGATTTTTGTTTGCTTCTAGAGATTAGACTATATTGTTGTAAACTTCTGTTTTAGAATTGCTATGTCGAAGTTTTGAATCACTGAGGTTTTACTTACATTTGTCTCCTTTTATTTTCAAATTTTCTTTTCAATTTCTTGGTTGACCCATTTCTTGTTTAGTAACATGTTGTTTAGTTTCCCCATGTCTGTGCTTTTTCCAATTATTTCTTGTAACTGATTTCTACTTTCATACAGCTGTGGTCAGGAAAGATGCTCAATATGAATTTAATCTTTTTAAATTTATTGAGACTTATTTTGTGTCCTAGTGTGATCTGTTCTGGAGAATGTTCCTTGCAGTTGAAATGAATGTGTATTCTGTTGTTTTGGGATGTAATATTCTGTATACATCAGTTAAGTCCATCTGGTCTGATGTGCCGTTCAAAGCCACTGTTTCGTTGCTGATATGCTGCCTGAATGATCCATCCATTGATGTAACCGGGTGTTATGTTCCTCTACTATGACTTATTACTGCTGTTTTCTCCCTTTAAGTCTTTTAATTTTTGGTTTAAGTATTTATGAGCTCCTATGTGTACATATTCTTACAGTTGTATCCTCATGTTGTATTGATCCTTTTTTCCTTATGGAGTGCCTGTCTTTGTCTTTTTGTACAGTCTTTGTTTTGAAGTCTATTTTGTATGGTATAAGTATTCCTACCTTGTTTTTGTTTTTTTTTTTCATTTCCATTTACATGGCATATGAAAATGTTTCCTGCCTTTCACTTTCAATCTATTTGTGTCATTAGGTCTGAAGTGAGTTTTTATAGGCAGCATATAGATGGGACTTGTTTTTTCATATCCTTCAGGCACCCCATATCTTTTGATTGGAGGATTTAGTACATTTACACTTAAGGTAAGTATTGATAGGTCTGTACTTATGGCTGTTTCGTTCATTGTTTTCTGGTTGTTTTTGCAGTTCTTCTCTGTTCCCTTCTTTTCTTGGTCTCTTCTTTTGTGGTTTGATGATTTTCTTTTGTGTTGTACTTGGAGTCTTTCTCTTTATGTTTTCTGCGTATATTATAGGTGTTTGAGTCATAGCTACCACTAGGTTCATGTATAACATCTTTATTTGTACAGCACTCTCTATAAAATTAATGGTCAGTTAAGCTTACCAGATTCTAAAAGCACTAAACTTTTATGAAGTTACTCTTTTCATTCTACAAAATGTGAGGACAGATATTTTTTCTAAGTTAATTTAACTTTCATTCATCATTTTTTCCCAAATTTTTATTTAAATTCTAGTTAGTTACCATACAGTGCAATATTGGTTTCAGGCATAGAATTCAGTAACTCACCAGTTACATATACTACCCAGTGCTCATCACAACAAATGCCCTCCTTAATACCTATCACCCATCTAGCCCATGCACCAACCACCTCCCTCCATGAACCCTCAGTTTGTTGTCTATCATTAAAAGTCACTTATGGGGTTTTCTTCTCTCTTTTAGTTTTGTTTCTCCACAACCCATATATTCACCTCTTTTGTTTCTTAAATTCTACATATGAGTGAAATTATATGGTATTTGTCTTTCTCTGACTTATTTCACTTAGCATAATACACTCTAATTCTGTCCA
Organism: Ursus maritimus; assembly: GCF_017311325.1. Taxonomy (NCBI): domain Eukaryota; kingdom Metazoa; phylum Chordata; class Mammalia; order Carnivora; family Ursidae; genus Ursus; species Ursus maritimus. The sequence continues at coordinate 78,907,542 of NW_024426663.1, read as the reverse complement.
TGTCCATTCTTGATAAAAACCCTCCACAAAGTACGGATAAAAGGAACATACCTCAACATCATAAAGTTAATATACTAAAGACCAACAGCTAATATCATCCTCAATGTGAAGAAACTGCGAGTTGTTCCTCTTCTGGTCAGGAACAAGACACAGGTGTCCACTCTCACCACAGTAATTTGACATAGTACAGGAAGTCCTACCCACAGCAATCAGACAACAAAAAGAACTAAAATGCATCCAAATCAACAAGGAAGAAGTCAAACTCTCAGTATTCACACACAACATGATACTCCATGTAGAAAACCTGAAAAACTCCACCAAACAATGGCTAAAACTAATACATGAATTCAGCAAAGTCACAGGATATAAAATCAATGTACAGAAATCTGTTGCGTTTCTATACACCAATAATGAAGCAGCAGAAAAAGAAATCAAGGAATTGATCCCACTGACAATTGCACCAAAAACCATAAGGTACCTAGGAATAAACCTAACCAAAGTGTTAAAAGATCTGTACTTTGAAAATTGTAGAATACTTATGAAAGAAAATGAAGAAGAAAAAAAGAAATGGAAAAATATCCCACATTCATGGAATGGAAAAAGAAACATTGTTAAAATGTCTGGACTACCCAAGGCACCCTACACATTTAATGCAACCCCTATTGATTTACCACCAGCATTTTTCTTTCATTATTATAGTAGCCTCTCCATTATAGCTGCAAGTATTTGACTCATATTTCACATTTGGTTAATTTAGCTTTCTCTCAATTAGCCTATTGTAATTTTTGTCCCTTTTTACTTTCAACGTTCGAGTGTCCTCATGCATTAATTGTTTCTATTATGAGAAGAATGTAGTTAAACTGTTTTACTTCCATCTCTCTTTACTTTAAATCTCTGTTCTCTGGCTCCAACTAAGAGTTTTCTCTTTCCCACGGAGCTTTGAAGCCCAGAGGTCTGTCATTTATCACTCACACATATACTGAAAGCAGCTGCACTTTCACCATTACGCTTCTCATTTTTTTTCTCAGCAGATTCAAATTATATTTGTTTGAGCACACTACTTAGTTTGAAAATATTTATAATTATTGGGGCACCCAGATGGCTCAGTTGGTTAAGCATCTGCCTTTGGCTCAGCTCAGGATCTCAGAGTCCTAGGATCAAAACTCAAATCATTCTCCCTGCTCAGCAGGGAATCTGCTTCTCCCTCTCCCACAGAACCCCCAACTCATGCTCTTTCTCTCTCTCTCTCTCTCTCTCTCTCTCTCAAATAAATAAATAAAATCTTAAAATACATTTTTTCTACTCTTTGTAATAGTTTTTTTAAATGATTTTTTTATTTAAATTCAGTTAGCCAAGGTATAATAGATCATTCGTTTATATTTATAATTATTTTATTGAGATTTTATCTGTCTACAAGAAAAGATTTTTGGTTTTCTAGTATGTCATACTGTGATACACTGGAATTGTTAAATATTTTAATAGAAGTCCAAAACTACACAGATAAAAATTTCTGCTATTGATACAAAAAATATGTCTATAAAAATGAAGTGGAAATTGAAGAAATACTTCCAGTGATGCAAATAAATCCAATGTAGAACAACGTGGGTTTCATAAAGTATTTGTAATATATAATATTCGTGTTTTGAGGAATCATGATTAGTATTCACTGTGTGAAGGGAACATAGTTACATTTACACTTACATCACTCTCCATAATTAAATCAGATATAATCAGAAGCATAGAGTAAACTCATGTATTGTTTGGGTTTAAAGTATATAACAGTGTAGACATAAAATATTTTTGACCGATGAAGACAGTCTAGCATAATCAGCAAGTGTAGTTGCTGTAATTTATCTGACAGATACTTCACATTAGAGAAGATCTCTAAAAAAATAAGGGCATCCAAATAATCATGAGCATAAATATTTGACAATTATTTTAGGAAAGGTCAAAGACGGCTCCATCCATGTACAACAGTCTAAAACGTTTTTGTAAAGATTTATTTATTTACTTGAGAGAGAGAGAGAGGGTGTGAGCAGGGACAGGGGCAAAGGGAGAGAGAGAATCTCAAGCAAACTCCCCACTTAGCTCAGAATTTGATGTGGGGTTCGACCCATGACTCTAGCCTAAATCAAGAGTCAGACACTCAATCTACTGAACCACCCAGGCACCCCTCAAACATGTTTATTCCATGTATCTGGTCATTTATTTTGTATGTTCATGACGCTGGAGGGTTTGATGAAATGGCAAAAGTAATAATTATTAATGCCTTTTCAGAATTTTACCTCCTTAAAATTGTGGTGTGGGAAATTCTAATCACTTGCCCTCTGTGTCAGAGAAATGTGTGAGTGTTTTCAAACTCCTGGGGGAAATAGTTTATAGAGAGGACTTTCTCTTCTTTGCGAAGGCACAGTTTAGGAAGGATCATTTGTTATTTTTCATCGGTACAATTGGATAGATTGCTGGATAAGAAGAAGAGAGAAAAGTAGTGATGTTCTCCAGCCCTTGTACATTACATTTATAAATTCTTTAGACGGTAAGGCAGCTATGGGCTGAGTAAAAACAAAAACAAACAAACAAACAAACAAAAAAACTAAGCAGCTCACAAATGCCAGGATCCTGTGGGTGGCCTTAGTTTCAGGAAAGGGTCTTGGGCAGAGGCTGGTCTTACGGAATGTTACTGTGTACACACTCGTCCAGATCGTGAGGAACACAGACAGGAAATCTCATAAACCCATTCCCCATAGAAAATCAGCCTCCTGGAGTTTATCAGGTTCTCTCCTGCTACAGCATGTCAGATAACACATGTGTGCCACTTCATTGGTGTTGAAGGGGGCCACAGCACTTCTGATGATGTGGATGTAGATCTGATGTTAGTGATCTAGAAAGAAAAGACAGATGGAAAAATGTATGTGAAGGCTTTGGGTGTGAGCCATGCCTATCGTTGTTGTTGGAAGGGATAATTATGGCCTGAAAAATACTGAGAAAAGACGTGGTGCTGATGGAAAGTACCCCCGGGTGTACTAACGTACACCACTGCCATACAACAATGTCGTCTAGAAAATTTCTTACTCCAAAGGCATTTAATACTTTTGGAATCCCACTTAAACGAATTGTTATTAGCTAAAGTGAAATGGGTGGATATCAAATCTATGTGCTTCTTTGCCTGGGGCTGGAATAAGAAGGTGTTGATGAGTAACACAAGGAGCAACGTGTTCCCAATTAACAGTCCCAATTGAAGAATGAGGAACACTACTAAAAGATAGTATCATTTAAAACTATTATGTTCATTGACCACTTATACTATGGATAGACTTTTGCAGAGCTAAAAAGGGAAACAAAATGATTTGTAAGCTTGATGGAAATAAGAGAACCCTAAGAAGACTCCATGAGGTTTGATCACCATCAGCAGTAAGTTGTGCAGATGCTCTACCAATCTTCAGGAAATGAAGAATCAGTTCTAGATGTAAATGTCAAGAATTGTTAAAGTCACTTCAGAGGAATGTTAAGGTCAAGACAAATATGCCTTATTTATAATAATTCTTGAGATGTCTTTGGTGCAAAAAGGTGGTTTTATTAAAGCAGAGGGACAGGACCCCGGGACAGAAAGAGCTGTCCTGGTGTCTTGAGGAGTGGCCAATTATATACTTTGAAGTTGGGAAAGCGTTAAGGACAGCACAGGCCTCCAAGATATTTTGGAAACTTTGTTGGAAACGACCTTGAGGGGGTTAGCTTTTGTTAGGAAAAGGTCATTTATTACTGCTTAGTAAAAGTCAGGATTCTTTTCAGGTGTATAATGGTGGGTCATATGCTTTGGGGATGATTGCCAACATGTACCTTGGGGGATAGAGATAAAGGAAATTTCCAAAAGAATTTTTATATGCTAAAGCAGACTAACAGGATCCTGGGGGTTGGGCTAAGATTGCCTTTTGCCCTTAGCAAAGTATTAACTTGAAGGCAGCAGACTTCCTTGAATAACGTCACTCAGCCTGTTTCAAGGGCTTGCCAATCTGCTGTAGGCAGTAAGGAAATTTAAATTTTTCTTTTGCCTTTGTTTCCTACATCAGTATGATATGGTTTTGGAATATAGATGAGGTTCGGTGGGGTGGAATCCGGAACCCATGACTAAGAAAGAATTCTTGAGACGTCTTTGGTACAAAATAGTGGTTTATTAAAGCTCGGGGACAGGACCTGTGGGCAGAAAGAGCTGTTTGCCTGGATTGTGAGGGGTGGCTGATTATATACTATGGGGTTGAGGGAGGTAAGGAAAAAGGGAGATTGAGAAAGGACTTTCATATTTGTTAAAGAAGACTCATAGGATACCAGAGGTCTTGCCATTGACAAGTTAAAGTTGTTTTTCCCCCAAGAAGGCATTAACAAGAAGATATTTGGGAACTTCCTGGAGGAACATTATACTCTGCCTGCTTCAAGTATCTGTCAATGGGCGACAAGTTATAAGGACATTTCAGTGTATCTACATTTCCTTCTGGAAGCTAGGTTATTGATAGCAATTCTTTGTTCTTGTAGATTGATAAGACATTTGTAAACTGAGGGAGACTCTTGTCTTGCAGGACTGTGATCTCTATTTTTTTTTTCTTTTCCTTAGCTTTAGGTGAGCCAGGAGTGCCTGAGGAATGTCACATATATGTCAAAGGTTGGGGAGGGTTGTGGGGTTGCAGATTCTGCTTTGTCCTCAGCTTGCCTTCTCTTTCCTCATCAGTAGTGTCTTTTTCTGATTTTAATTTTCATTTCCCCGTTGGCAATATTTCTATATACTTTTTGGCATATTGTCCATGTGGATATTTTCCTTCTTTGCTATTATGCAGTTCCTGTACAAATATTTCTCCCATTTATTTATTGAGGTATTTGCATTTTTGATTTATATGAGTGATTTGTATAGCATGGATACAAGTCCTTTGAAAGATATATGTCCTATGAATATTTTTTCACATTCAATGTATTCTCTATTTTCTTACTAAAACCTTTTGATGAATACAATTTTTCAGTTTTCTTCTTCTTTTTTTAATTTTTTTTTTTTTTTGCTTGTTTGAAAGACAGAGAGCATGAGCAGGGAGGGAGTAAAGGAAGAAAGACAAGCAGTCTCCCCGCTGAGCAGGAAGCCCAACTCAGAGCTCAATGCCAGGACCCTGAGATCATGAGCTGAGCCAAAGTCAGATTCTTAACCAACTGAGCCACGCAGGCACCACTTCAATTTTCATGAAGTTCATTTTTCAGTATTTTCTTTATAAGTAATGTTTTTGTGTCCTGCATAAGAAGTCTTTGCCCACCTTAAGGTCACAAGATATTTCTCTATGTTTTATTTCAGAAGTTTTATATTTTGGGGGTGCCTGGGTGGCTCAGTTAGTTAAGTGTCCAACTCTTGGTTTCAGCTCTAGTCATTATCTCAGGGTCATGAGATCTAGCCCCGTGACAGGCTCTGTGCTCACCACAGAGCCTGCTGAAGATTCTCTCCCTCTCCCCCACCCTCTGCTCCTCCCCATGCCTCAAACAAATAAATAAATAAAATCCTTAGAAGTTTTCTGTTCTTACCTAGTATATTTAGATCTATGGCCAATACTTTTTGAAATATAAACCCCAATGTTTATTCTTATATTCAATAGATTTTAAAAATCTATCAAATTGTTAAAGAAGTTACTAAGCACTTTCAATTTCTGATTGTATGTTATCATGAACTAATAACAAAAATGCAGAAGAGCATTAGTTCATGGACCGCACTTGGAATACCACTGCTCTGTGTGGGCCAGATCTGACAATGACTTTAAATGTGTTAGGATGGGCTTTGGTTAAAGCTGAGTAGTCACCAAATAGTATACAAGTGTCCAGTAACATAGACTTGTCAGAAAGTACACTTTCCTCTTGGTATTCCTTCCTTTCTTGTGTTGATTTATTTGTATTATCCTTGACCCAAATATCCTTTTTGAGTTAATATCCCAAGCTGATAAAATAACAAGAGTCATCCACCCACAGTGATTTGGGATTTAAGAATGCCAGCTGCTTTGGACTTCAGATTGAACTCACATATATAAGATATACCATGCTAGGTGCTCCTGTGAGCCCATTGACACAATAGTTCCATAAGGTTGGTATTTTTATCAAAGCCTCAGAAAGGTTAAATGACTTGCCCATGTTCTGTGATTCCAAGCTAGGTATTAATTCTATGGTCAACATTGAATCAATTTTTGTTTATATTAAAAAGATGGTGTCAAGGAACATCTTTGTCTAATGGTTATGTAGTTGTGTTAGCACAAAAACACTGATTTATTTTATGTTCATTGCTACATTATTTATAGTAGCCAAGATATGGAAGCAACTCAAGCATCCATTCACAGATAAATGGGTAAAAATGTTATACACACACACACACACACACACACAATGAACTATTACTCAATCACAAAAAAGAATGAGATTTTTGCTATTTGCAACAGTGTGCATGGACCTAGAAGGTATTATGCCAAGTGAAAGAAATCAGAAGTGAAAAACAAATACCATATGATTTCATTTATATGTGAAACCTAAAATACAAAAACAAATGAACAAACAAACAAAAGCAGAAACTGATCTACAAATACAGAAAATGAATTGGTGGTTGCTAGAGAACAAGGGAGTGCAAGGATGGGCAACATGGGTGAAAGGGAGTGGGGATGTAGAAATGTCCAGTTACAGATGAATAAGTCAAAGGATAAAAGGTACAGCATAAGGAAAACAGTCAATGAATGGTGACAGACGGTAACTACATTATGGTGATCACAGTATAACATAGACTTGTTGAATCATGATTCGTACACCTGATTAATGTAACCTTATGTATCAACTATGCTTCATTTGATATAATAATAATAATAAATGCACTAGTTGATCCTTTGAAAATATCACCAAAAGAGAGAAATTTTTAACTATACCTACTATGTCACAAAGAAAGAAGACTCAAATTACTAAAATAAGAACTGAAAGTGGGGACATTAATGCCAAACGTATTGACATCAAAATGATAAAACGATACTATAAAAATTACATACCAATAAAGTGGAAAATCTACATGAAATAGATCAATTCCTAGAAACATACAAACTACCAAAGCTAACTCCAAAAGAAATAGGAACCCTAAATAGACTTAGTAGAGACTGAAACAGCAATCCAAACGCAGGAAACACCTCTAAACAAAACAAAGTAAAGCCTAGAGCCAGATGGCTTAATTGGTGATATAACGGAGAAATTCTACGTAACACTTAATAAGATTAACACTCATATTTTTTCAAACTCCTGTAAAAGTATCAAAAGCAGACTAAAACATTAGAAGAAAAATGTAGACCAGTATTTCTTATGAACATAGATGAAAAGTACTCCACAAAATATTAGTACACTGAGTCAAGCATCATCTTTTTTGAAGTTCTTATTTAAATTTCAGTTTGCTAACACACAGTGTGACATTAGTTTCAGGTATACAAAATAGTGATTCTCAACTTCCATACAACACCCCGTACTCATCACACCTGCAGTCCTTAATACCCATCACATATTTTACCCATACTCCTGCCCCCTATATTTCCCCTGGTTACCATCAGTTTGTTCTGTATACTCTATACAGAATCTTACCAGTTTCTCGGTTTGCCTCTCTCGTTTCTTCCCCTTGCTCATTTGTTTTGTTATTAAATTCTATCTATGAGCAAAATCATATGGTATTTGTCTTTCTCCAACTGACTTATTTTGCTTAGCATAAAACCTGCTAGGTCCATCCATGTCATAGCAAATGGCAAGATTTCATTCTTTTTTAAGGCTGAGTAATAGTCCATTGTATAAATATAAATCTTCTTCTTTATCCATTCATCATTTGATGGACACTTGGGCTGTTTTCATATCTTGATTACTGTAGACAATGCTGGTTTAAACATTAGAGTGTATGTATCCCTTTGAATGAATATTGTTGTAGTCTTTGGGTAAATATCTAATAGTACAATTTCTGGATCTGAGAGTAGTTCTATTTTTAACTTTTTGAAAAACCTCCATACTGTTTTCCAGAGTGGCTGCACCACTTTCCATTCCCAGCAACAATGCAAGAGTGTTCCCATTTCTCCACACCCTTGCCTACACCTGCAGTTTCTTATGTGGTTGATTTTAGCCATTCTGACAGGTGCAAGGTGATATTTTATTGTAGTAATGAAGAAGAGTAAGTATTCTTGTTTTTCAAAAAAGATTTTATTTATTTATTTGAGAGAGAGTGAGAGAGCACAAGTTGGGAGAAAGGCAGAGGTGGAGTGAGAAGCAGACTCCCCACTGACTGAGGCTCCCAACACAGGGCTCAATCCCAGGACCACGAGATCATGACCTGAGTTGAAGTGAGAAACTTAACCAACTGTGCCCCCCAGGTGCTCTAGTATTCTTTTTTGTTGTTGTTGTTTATTCATTTAAGTAATCTCTACACTCAGTATGGGGCTGAAACCCATGACCCTGAGAACAAGAGTCACATTTCTTCCAACTGAGCCAACCAGGCACCTCAGAAGTAGGTATTCTTGTCATCTTGCTGATCTTACAGAAAAGTATTTCTCTTATTTTCTCTTTTTGTATGATGATAGATGTGGGATTTTCTTTATTTTACTTATTTATTTATAATGTATCTTGATTGAGTTATAATTGATACATAAAATTATGTAAGTTGAAGATATGCTACATGTTGTCTTGATATATTTATACGTTGCAATACTGCCGTAGCATTAGCTAACAACTCTATTATGTATGGCCTTTATCATGTTCAGGTAGTTTCCTACTAAAGGTACTTTATTGAGTTTTGTTATATTTATCATGAAAAGGGGATGCATCTTGTCAAATGCCTTTCTAAACCAGTTGCAATGACAATGTGGTTTTTGTCCTTCATTCTGTTGGGTTGATGTATTACATCAACTAATTTTCTTATGTTGAACCAGCCTAGTTTGGATCCACCACATCCTGTTCTCCTCCACATAGAAAGTATACCCTCCTCAGGGCACCTGAGTGGCATCTGCCTTTGGCTCAGGTCATGATCCCGGGATCGTGGGAGAGAGCCTGCTTCTCCCCCTCCCTCTGCTGCTTCCCCTCTTTGCGTATGCACTCTCTCTCTCTCTGTCAAATAAATAAGTAAAATCTTTATTAAAAAAGTCTATTAAAAAAACAAAATGAAAAAAAGCATACCGCTCCTCTCCCCAACTGGGATCTGGAGAGAAAGTAAGCCCTGCATTCCTGGCTGTGCAGTCTGCATGATGTCTCCACCTCACAACGTTGGGAGGGGCAGAAGGATATGATCTTGGTTAAAATACCACAGTCTCTCAATTTTTTCCCAAATGTTCATACATTTTCTTGAATAGATATTTCTCCAGATGCTCTGCCTTAGGGCCAGTTCCAGAGACTTAAATTTCTTTGCGTTTCTTTGAGGAAATAATTTACACCACTGTCAGTGGGAATTGGGGAAACAGAGCTCCTTATTCAGTGATGCTAGAAGTCAGTCCTCCTTGTCAATATTTTATTATCTGCAGAAAAATACATTCATTGAGTAGTAAAATTTCTTGGACATATTATTAGTAATAAAACTTTAATTGGAATCTTTCTTATCATTTCCATTCTAGTTTTTTATTTGTATTTTTTTGTTTGCTTGTTTCAGAGGTAGAGTTTAGTGATTCATCAATTGCATATAACACCCAGTGCTTACATTATGTATCCTCCTTAATGCCCATCACCCAGCATCCCCATCCCCCCACCCACTTCTCCAAAAACTCTGATTGTTTCTTACAGTTAAGAATCTGTTATGGTTTGTCATCCTACTGCTTTTGACTTATTTAATTTTTCCTTCCCTTCCCTTATGATGATATGATTTGTTTCTTAAATTCTACATATGACTGAAATCATAAGATAATTGTCTTTCTCTGATTGATTGATTACACATCACATCATACCCTCTAGTTCCATCCACATCATTGCAAATGGTAAGATTTTGGTGTTTTGATGGCTGAGTAGTATTTCATTGTACGTATATTCCACATCGTCTTTATTTATTCATCTGTGATTAGGCATCTGGGCTCTTTCCATATTTTGGTTATTGTGGACATTGTTGCTATAAACATTGGGGTGCAGGTGGCCCTTTGGATCACTGTGTTTGTATCCTTTGGGTAAATACCTACTAGGGCAATTGAGGGGTTGCAGGGTAGCTTTATTTTTAACTTTTGGAGGAATCTCCACACTGTGTTCCAGAGAGTTTGGACCAGCTTGCATTCCCCCCCAACAGCGTAAGAGGGTGCCCCCTTCTCCCCAACAACATCTGTTGTTTCCTAATTGTTCATTTTAGCCATTCTTACTAGTACTTTATAGATTTTTGATACTGGCCCTTTATATCATGATACATTTGCAAATATCTTTTCCCACTCTGTAGGTTGTCTGTTGGTTTTGTTGGCTATTTCCCTTGCTGGCAAAAGCATTTTATCTTAATGAAATCCCAATAGTTTGTTTTGGCTTTTGTTTAACTTGCTTTGAAGACATGTCTGGCAGGAAGCTGCTGCTGTCAAGGTAAAAGACGTTGCTACCTGTGTTCTCCTTTAGGATTTTGATGGATTCCCATCTCATATTTAGTTATTTCATCTATATTGAGTTTATCATCGTGTATGGTGTAAGAAAATTGTCCTATTTCATTCTTCTGCATGAGCCTGTCCAATTTTCCCAACATTATTTATTGAAAAGACTGTCTCTTTTCCATTGCATATTCTTTCCTGCTTTGCCAAAGATTTGATGACCATAGAGATGAGGGTCTATTTTTGGTTCTCTATTCTATTCCATTTTTCTGTGTCTCTTTTTGTGCCAAAACCATACTATCTTGATGATTACAGCTTTGTAATACAGCTCAAAGTCAGGCATTGTGATGCCATCAGCTTTGGTTTTCTTTTTCAACATTCCTCTGGCTATTCAGAGTCTTTTCTGGTTCCATATATATTTTAGGATTATTTGTTACAGATTTGTGTATAATGTTGATGGTATATTGATAGGGATTGCATTGAATGTGTAGATTGTTTTGGGTAGCATACACATTTTCACAATATTTATTCTTCCAATCCATGGCATGAATGTTTTTCCATTTCTCTGTGTTTTCCTCAATGTCTTTCAAAAGTGTTCTGTAGTTTTCAAACTACAGATCCTTTACCTCTTTGCTTAGGTTTATTCTGAGGTATCTATGGATTTTGGTACATTTGTAAATGGGATTGATACCCTGATTTCATGTTCTTCTCTCTCATTGTTAGTGTATGGAAATACAACTGACTTCAGTGCATTGATTTTATATCCTGTAACATTGTTGAATTCCTAAGAGTTGTAGAAATTTTGGGGTAGAGTCTTTTGGGTTTCCACATAAAATATCGTGTCATCTGTGAAGAGGAAAATTTTGATTTCTTCTTTGCTGATTTGGATGCCTTTTATTACTTTTGTTGTCTGATTGCTGAGGCTAGGACTTCTAGTACTATGTTGAGCAACAGTGCTAAGGTGAACATCCCAGTCATGTTTCTGACCTTAGACGGAAAGATCTCAGTTTTTCCCCCATTGAGAATGACTTCTGTTGTAAGATATGGCTTTTATGATATTGAGGTATTTTCCCTCGGTCCCTACACTGTGAAGGGTTTTAATCAAGAAAGGGTGCTGTACTTCGTCAAATGCTTCTAGTGCATTTATTGAGAGGTTCATATGGTTCTTTCCTTTCTTTTATTAATGTGGTATATCACATTTATTGATTTTTGAATGTTGAACCACGTTCCAGCACAGGAAGAAATCCCACTTGGTAGTGGTGAATAACCATTTTAACGTACTGTTGGATCCTATTGGCTGGTGTTGTTGGAGCCTATTGTCTCGTATCGTGGTGGGAATCTTTGCATCCATGTTCATCAGACTTATTGGTCCATAATTATCCTTTTTGGTGGGGTCCTTCTCTGGTTTTGCAATTAAGATAATGCTGGCCTCATAGAATGAGTTTGGAATTTTTCCTTTGATGTCTATTTTTTTAATACAGTTTCAGAAGAATAGATATTAATTCTTTAAATGTTTGGTAGAATTCTGCTGAGAGTCCATCTGTTCCTGGACTCTTGTTTATTGGGAGATTTTTGATTACTACTCCAATTGTTGCTGGCTGTGGGTCAGTTCAGGTTTTCTATTTCTTCCTATTTCAATTTGGGTGGATTATTCTTAAGATTGCATCCATTTCTTTCAGATTGTGTAATTTGCTGGGATATAGTTGCTCATAAAATGTTCTTCAAATTCTTTGTATTTCTTCGGTGTTGGTTGTGATCTCTTGTCTTTCATTTATGATTTTATTTATAGCTGTCCTTTATCTTTTCTTTTGGATAAGTCTGATTAGGGGTTTATTGATATTAATTCTTTCAAGGAACCAGCTCCTGGTTACATTTTTGGCCTACTGTTCTTTTGGTTTCTATTTCATTGATTTCTACTCTAAACTTTATCTCTCCTGTTGGATTTACCCTTTATTTGCTTTTTTTTTTTTTCCAAATCCTTTAGGTGTAATTTTAGGCTGTGGATTTGACACATTTCTTGTGTCTTGAGAAAGGCCTGTTTGGCTATATACTTCTCTCTTACAATTGCCTTTGCTGCATCCCACAGGTTTTGAACAGTTATTTTTCCATTTTCATTTGGGCCCATGATTTTTTTCTTCTGTAATTTGCTGCTTAACGCATTTGTTCTTTAGTAGATCTCTTTAATCTGCATGTATTTGTGTTCCTTTTAAATTTTCTGTTGCGATTGAGTTCAAGTTTTAAAACATTGTGATCAGAAAATACATAGGCATAATCTCAATCTTTTGGTACCAGGTGAGACCTGATTTGTTACCCAGTAGGTGATGTATTCTGAGAAGGTTCCATGTGCACTTGAGAAGAATGTGTATTCTGTTGCTTTAGGGTAAAATGCTCTGAATATATCTGCGAAGTCCAGCTGATCCAGTACGTCATTTGAGCTCTTGTTTTCTTGCTGCGTTCTGCTTAAATAATCTGTCCTTTGTTGTGAGTTGGGTGTTCAAGTCCCCGACTATTTTTGTACTACTATCAATGTATTTCTTCACTTTTCTTATTAATTGGTTTATGTAATTGCCTGTAGCCAAGTTAAGGGCATATTGTTTGGTTGTTGTTTTTTTTTTATCCACTTTAATTATGATATAGTGTCCTTCTTCATCTCTTATTGCAGTCTTTGCTTTAAAATCTAATTTGTCTGATAGAAGGATTTCTACCCCAGGTTTCCTTTCATGTCCATCCATGTGATAAATAGTTTTCCACACTCTGACTTTTAATCTGGAGGCATCTTTAGGTCTAAAATGTGTCTCTTATAGACAGCAGATGAATGGGTCTTGTGTTTTTTTTTTTACAATCTGATACCCTATGTCTCTTAATTGGAGCATTTAGCCCATTTACAGTCAGAATAATTATTGAAAGATATGAATTTCATGCCCTTATATTATCTGTAAGATTGTTGTTTCTTTAGATTGTCTCTGTTTCCTTCTGGTCTTTGTCACCTTTGGGCTCTCTCTTTGCTCAAAAGATCACCTTTAATATTTTCGCAGGACTCATTTAATGATCACAGATTCCTTTAGTTTCTGGTTCTCCTGGAAGATCTTTATCTCTCCTTCCATTCTGAGTAACAGCCTTGCTGGATAAAGTTTTCTTGGCTGCATGTTTTTTCTCATTTATTACTTTGAATATATTATGGCAGTCCTTTGATCTGCCAGGTCTCTTTGAACTGGTCTGCTGCTAGGCTCATGTTTCTACCTTTGTTGCTTAAGGACCTCTTCTTCTGAGCCACTTTCAGGATTTTCTCTTTATCTCTGAAATTTGCAAGCTTCAGTGCTGTATGTCGGGGTGTTGACCTATTTTTATGGATTTTAAGGGTGCTTATCTGTGTCTTAAGGACTTGAATGTCTGTTTCCTTCCCCAGATTAGGTAATTATTCTATAATTTGTTTAAATAAACCATCTGCCCCTCTCTGTCTTTCCTCTTCCTCTGACCCCAATTATTTGGATATTGTTTTGCTTCATGGTATCAATGATCTCTTGAATCCTCCCTTCATCATCCAGTAGTTGTTTATCTCTCTTGTTCTCAGCTTCCTTATTCTCCATTATTTTGGTTTCTATAGAAAGCAAAATCAGAGAGAGGGAATAAAATTTAACAAGATGTTGCACAGAAGAAAACCATAAATTAGATCCTGGGTGTATTTTGGTCTGTTTGTTAGAAGAAACTAGATCTCAAAATAGGAAAGAAAGAAAAGCTTATATACATTCAAAAATAAAATTGTATACAATGAAAGTAAACCAAAAATGAAATATATATATATCATGTAAATGTAAAAATGAAAATTAAAAAAGATTTAAAAGAAGAGTTCATAAAATAAGAAAATAGTTGAAAAGGAAAAAAAATGTATGACTCAAAGTCTAAAGAGTAATAAGAAAAAACCATGAACGCTAGGTACTGATTTCCTGACAAGCTGAGATTTTGCAGTTCTCTATGATCAGTAAATTCTGTATTAGCCAGAAATTCCTGCTTCTCTTATGGGGGAAGGGCCTGTTGCACTGATTCTCAGCTGTCTTTGCCTGGGAAGAATTGTACCACCTCTGTCAGGTGTCCAGGCTCAATGTAAAGGGCTCCAGTTTGCTTTATGTGGTTGTTTTGTTCCCTGAATGCTTTCAGCACTAATTGGGGAGTGGAGATGAAAATGGCAGTGCCCTGATCTCTAGCCCCAGAGCTGAGAGTTTGCACCCCCCACTCTTCAGTGAGCCCTCACAGAAAAGCAGTCAATCAATAGTGTCTCCCTGGTTTCCATTGAAACTCTATGTTCCCCCAGGATGTGACTGAACATTTTTATCTCAGGCACATGACCCCATTTCGAGTCTCCAAAATTTATGGACTCCTGCAGCCCGCCCTTTCACCACCCCTCCTGGGGAAAGGAGTGGTGTCTCCCTTTGGTTCTGCCTCTTGATGGGTCCCTCCTTGGAGAGCCATCACTGGACCATGTAGCTATTTGCAGTTTAAGGGGACTCTGAGCAGAAAGCCAGCACCTGGACTCACTGTTTGTAGCTGACTCCCCTCTGTGATGTTTGGGAACTGCCATGCTCAGTCACCCCCATTCTTTTTGTGACCTTGGGGATCCTAAGACTGTGCTTTCCCACCTGGGATTCTGCTGGCTTTGCCCCCTGAGCACCTTTCAGACAGACTTCTAAAAGTACTGTTTGAGTTCCACTGCTTATAACACTTTCTGCTACCAAACTTATGGAAGCTCCCATTCCCCCCACCCCCGTGGTTTATTTCCATTATGTCACCTCAGATTCACATCTCCACACATCCCACCTTGCAAAATGTGGTCACTTTTCTATTTGTAGAATTGCAGGAATTCTTTTCTCAGGTGTCCAGGTGCTTTCACAGGTGTTCAGAATGATTTGATAACTATCTAGCTGAATTCCAGAGACCAGATGTAAGTAGGGTCCCCTACTCCTCTGTCATCTTAACTCCTCCTCCCATTTCCATTTTGTCTTGCCATGTTCATACTTTGGCCTTTTAAATTCTCTTCCCCAGAGGCAATACAGTTATTTTGAATTCTATGAATGACTTCTGTATCACTTGGTACCCCATCTCTGTGTTTGGTTTTTTTTTTTTTTTTCATTCCATCAATGATCTCGTTTTTTCTTTCAGGTTATGGTCCCTGGAAGGCTGAGCATGGTAAATAAAACACCATACAAGTATCTGAGGCTTTGGGTTATATCTGCTCAGAGAGGCTTTACATTTGTTCTTTGCAGATAACAAAGGGTTGTATTAACCATGCTGTGATGGTTAAACTATATGTGTCACTTGACCCAGTTGTTCAGTTGAACACTAGTCTGGATGTTGCTGTAATGGTATTTTATACATCTACTTAACAACAATAAGTTGGTTTTAAATAAGGAGGATTTTCTTTCAGTATTGAGGGTGGATGTCATCCAATCTGTTCAAGGCCTTACATGCAAAAATTGGAACTTGCAAGAGAAGAATTTCTACCTCAAGTCTTTAACATAGAAATCCTACCTAGTTTCCAGGTACCATATGGAATTGGATATTATGGCTTCCTCACTCAGGTCAACTTTCTCAATGGTCCAAGTTTGTAAATGGTCTAAATGTACATGTGAAGAAACATATATTCTCTAAACTCAGAGGTGAAAATAATTTCTAATATGTACTTTAAATTAAAATTTTAGGCATATTTTCCAATGATACTTATTCTTTTTTTAATAATGGCTTTATTGAGCTATCATTTACATACCATATAATTTACTAATTTAAAGTGTACAATTCAATACTTTCTAGTATATTCACTGTTCTGTGCAACCATCCACACAATCTATGTTAGAATGTTTCATTACCCCTACAGGAAACTCTGCACCCAGCCAAAGCATGCCCTGTTTCAGCCCTCCCTCCAACACCCACTCCTGCCCATAGCCCAAGTAGCTACTAACCTGTCTCTACGGATTTGCCTATTTTGGACACTTCATATAAGTGGAATGATACATTTTATGGTCTTTTAAGATTAGCTTACTCCAGGGGTGCCTGGGTGGCTCAGTCAGTTAAGCATCTGACTCTTGATTTTGGCTAAGTTCATGATTTCAGGGTCATGAGATCAAGCCCCATGTTGGGTCTGCACTCAGCACAGAGTCTGCTTGAGATTCTCTCCCCCTCTGTCCCTGCCCCATTTATTCTCTCTCTCTCTTAAAAAAAAAAAAGTTCCCCTTCTTCCATTTAGCATGTTTTCATGGTTGATCCTTGTATCAGTCCTTCTTTTCTTTTTATTCCTCAATATGATTCCATGATATGAATATACTACAGCTTTTCATTCACTCACTGGTAGGTTGACATTTCAGTTGTTTCCATGTTTTTATATTATGAATAATGCTGCTATGAATATTCACATAGACTTGGTTTTGTTTGGAGAACTCTTCTCAGTTCATTGGGAGTGGAATTGCTGGGCCGTAGGTTAATTCTGTGTTTAACTTTTTGAGAAACTTCCCAGCTGTTTTCCAAAGTGACTGCAGCATTTTACGTGCCCACCAACAGTGAAAGAGGGTTCCAATTTCCCCACATCCTCTCCACCCTTGTAATCATCAGTCTTTTTTATTTTAGCCAATCTAGTGGGTGTAAAGTATCTCATTATGGTTTCGATTTGCATTGATCCATGGTATGTGTTTTAAGTGCACAATTTTTCCCTATAAGGGTATCAATTACTGAAATAATTGTGTGTGAATCTCCCACTAAAATCATGGACATGCTGTCATCTGCTTATAATTTGTCTTCTTATATTGAAGTTAACCTTTTTAGGGTCCAAAATTTTAGGGCAACTTCTTCGTACCAGTTGTCTTAACCTTTATCATTATTATAGTACCCTCTCCATCACAAGTCCCACATTTTGTCTCAGATTAGAAATACTCACATTACCTTTTAAAAATTAGTATTTACCTTTTGTAATTATTTTCAGTTTGAGTGTCCTCATGCCTTCCTTGTTTTTATCTAGCTGATTTTTTTTTTCTTTTTTACCTCATCAGTCAGTCTGTGTTCTCTGGCTCCAGTTCCGTTTTCTCTTTCCCGAGAAGCTGTGAAGCACAGAGGTCTGTGCTGTAAGAGGCACTCATGTGCTGAGGACAGCTTCACTTTCAGTGTGATGTTTTTTCCCTTATATTTGTTTGAGCATAGTTCTTAAGGAAAAGAATATTTTTAAATATTTTGTTGAAAATCTTAGCTCTTTTCTAGCAGAATTGTTGAGGTTTTCTGATAAAGCATAATGTGACAGAAGGGAATGGCTCCACATTTCTTTCTAAAAGTAGATCCACAAAGAAAACATATTTTGCTATTGACACAAAAAACATGCCTTCAAAAAAACAAAACTATTCAAGAAATACCTCCAGTGATGCAAATAGGTTGAAAGGTGTGCATAGAGGAAGTAAAGTGGGGCTTCATAAAGTGTATGAGGATGGTTCTCTGGGGTTTGGGGTGTTATTCATAAGATGAGGGAAACATGATTATATTTACACATATCACTGTTTATGGTTAAACAAGATATAACTGACAACATATGATGAACTCATGTATTGACTCCAAGGTGTAAAGTATGAAATAGTGCAGATGCCAAGTCTTTTGGTCTAAGCGAAGATCTGTCTCACATAATCCAGCAAGTGTAGTACCTGTAACTGAACCCATATGTCTGTCATATCAGAAAAGAGCTCTTAAACATAGGGCAGTGCAAAAATATCGAAATGCATTTTTGAGAATCATTATAAGATGATTCCCATCCAGGTGTAACTATCTCAAACATGTTTTGATCCACAAGTCTAGCCATTTATCTCCTATGTTCACAAAGCTGGAAGGTTTGAGAGATGTCCAAAGGGAAAATTCTTAGCACTCATTCACAATTTGACCTTCCCTAAATTAAGGGTGGGATATTCTAATTGAGGCACCTTGTGACAGAAAACTGTGTGAGGGCATCATGTGTTGATGGAAATTGTGTGTTGAGAGGATTTTCTCATCTTTGCAAAGGCACACATCAGAAAGAATTGTTTCTTATGATTTTTGATCAGTACCAAAGGACAGATTGCTGGATAACCATGGGAGAGAATTATAGTGATGTTCTCCAGCCCTTTTATATTATGTTTATAACTTACATAAATGGTGAGGAAGCTATCACTCCAGTAAAAGAAAACAAAGCAGCTCACCAGTGCCAGGATTGTGTGGGTGGCCTTGGTTTCAGGAGAGGGTCTTGGGCTGAGGTTGATCCTGTGGAGATAGTGGACTGTCTTGTGATGTGTGAAAAGGAAATTTACCATGTAAACACTGGTCGAGATCATGAGGAACACACACAGGAAATCTCGAAAGACCAGGGACCCTCGAAAGACAGCTGACTGAATATAGTCAGGATCCTTCCCAACACAGTAAGTCAGAGAATAGAATTTGTCAAGTTCTGTGCTGTTGTATGGCGTCACAATTTTTATGATGACACGGATGTAAATCAGCATGTTAGTGATCCAGAAAGAACAGAAGGCAGGAAAAATGTATGTGGAGATTTTGGGTTTGAGCCATGCCCACCTAGAGTTGCTGGGAGTGATAATGATGGCCTGAACAATACTCAGGAAAGATGTGTTGCAGAGGGAAAGACCTCGGGTGACTCTGTACAGGTACATCACTACCTTGCAACCAATGTCATCTAGAAAATTTCTTACTCCAAAGGCATTCATTACTTCTGGAATCCCACTGAAAAGAATTGTCATGACATTCGCGAAAAGCAAATGGATAAATATCAAATCTATAGGTTTCTTTGTATGTAGCTGGACTAAGAAGCTGTTGATGAGTAACACCAGTAGCAATGTGTTTCCAATAAAACCAATCCCAATTTGAGTGAGAATGAACACTCCCAAAATACTATCACGTGAAACTATCACATTCATTGCCCTCTTTACTTTGATACACTCTTGCACAGATTCAAAAGGAACCCCAAATGGGTTGTAAACCTGATGGAAATTATGGGATCATATGGAGACTCCATGAGGTCTGATCATCCTCAGCAGGAGGTTGTGCAGATGCTCTGTAACAACATTCAGGAAAGTAAGAATTAGTTCTAGAGGTAAATATCAAGGATTATTGATGTGACTGCAAAGGAATATATGGGATGAGATAAAGCATGCTTTTTATGAAAACATAACTGTAATTCTACAAAATAAATTTAATATTCAGAAGAAGTTGTTTTTGTTTATTAAAAACAACATTTTGGATTTATACAGATTCCAATTTGTTCTATGTGTATGTTCTGATCTTCACCTGAAACATTTGAACGAATTTCCATCTTCTGTCATGAATAATAGAAAACTATTATGTATTTTAATGCATATTATTACCTTTCTACTGTACATGACATACATAATTGTTATAGTCATTCACCATGAGAAGACTCCATCCCCATAGTCGCTCATGACCATCTGGCTCTTTAAAAGTCTTTCCTGACCCTGCTACACACCTTCCCAACCCCAAGACCCTTCCAATGTACATTATATCGCATCAGCTCCTGGGTCAGCACACTGCATCCTCTAGTTCTGTTTTGGAAATACACTTCATCTTTTTATTCTACACTAAAGGCACTGATTCTCTTGAAACTCTCTCAGGTAGTGGGATCTCTCTCCCCCCTGTTCCTTATATCACCACTCCTGAAAGTGGGAATGTCTTCCTTGATCCCCAGCACTTTCAATAATTCTTCATCACCCAAACTTTAAAGCAACTTGTCATCAGTCTACATCCACCACTGTCCATTTGGAGGTAATCTACTCACCCCAAATCACTCCCCTTCTAGCACTTGACTCACTGTAACACTCCCCAGTTTACCTCCTGTCATATTTTTGGTGATTGTATGATCCACACAAAGGACCTGTCCAGTATCCTCAGCCTCTCTCACATTTGTGATTTCCTCTCTTCCAACACTCCTGCCTCTGCCTTCCCCACCTCAGCCACACTCTCCTACCCACATACTAGAGTTTGTCAATATTGTAAATTCATTAAGTGTCACTTCCAAGCATCTAATCCTCCTGTTACCAGATATTTCCAGCATAGTTTATGTAATCTCTGTCTCCAAAATAACTTTGACATCACCTGGGTCTGCAAAACATTGATCTCTTTACTCTCCACAATATCTCCCAATCTCTCCTCTTCATCCTAACTTCCTTGATCCAGGATTATAATCATTTCCTGCAAAATCATGTGATGCCATCACTTTTTTTCTGCTTCTATAGCCCTCACACACATAGTCTGCCTAGTTCACATCATTCTACTCAGATAAACAAGGCTAGAGAAAAATAAATAATCATACCAAGTGAACTTATATTAAATTCTTCACCTCTTATCTCGGTCGAGTTTTCATTTCACCCAGCAATCACACTAAATTTTCTAGACTGTTACTTGAGTATTCATGTTCTCACTCCATTTGATGACTGTTTCATATCTTGACCATTCTCAAACTACCAACAAATCCTCAACTCTCATATTCAAATGATGACTCATTGCATATTTTCTACCGAGATAAAATTGAGATGAAACATTCTGTTGGTTTCAGATATACAGCATAGTAATTTGATATTTGTATATATTGCAAAATGATCAACATAATAAGTCAGTTTAACATCCATCACCATGCGTAGTTACAATGTTGTTTCTTGTAATGACAACTTTTAAATTCTACACTCCAAGCAACTTTCAAATATACAATACAGCACCATTCATTCGGGTCTCCATGTTGCCGATAACATCCCCATGACTTATTTTTAGAACTGGACGTTTACACCTTTTGACTCCCTTCATCCATTTCACCCACCCTCCAATCTCCACTTCTGTCAACTACCAGTCTGATTTCTGTATCTATGACATCAGTGGAAGTTTTGGGAATGTTTTATTTAATTCCACGAGTAAGTGAGGTCATATAATATTTGTTTTTCTCTGTCTGACTTATTCCACTTCACATAATACCAACAAATTCCATCCACGTTCTTGCAATTGGCAAGATTCCCCTGTTTATTATGGTTGAAAAAACACATTGTGTTTGTATATATATATACATATTCCATTATATATGAATAATATACCATTATATATATATACCTTGTATCTACATATTATATATAATATTCCATTGTATATATTTGTGTATATATATTCTGTTGTGTGTGTGTGTATATATACATACACCATATTTTCTTCATTCATTCATCCATCAATGAACTTCATATTTCATTTAGAAAAATAAAGCAATGAAAAGATATTCCCCTAAATTCCATCTGTACAACAATCCTACTTTCTGTATCCTTGCTCTGAACCTCAGCTTTGTCCTCTGTCTCTGAGAATGGGTTGTCTATGCCTTTGTCACAGTCCATCACACTTTTGTGCAATAAATCTGGAAGTATCTTTCCTGCTCAAGACACTCTCTTCCATTATTCTTTTCTCTCTCAAGCATTATCAAAGTTCCCCCATCAACATGCAAAAGTACTGTGTGTCTTGCACATTTCTGAATAATTTCTCTTCTTTTCTTTTGAGCAATTCTCCTCTGAGGAATTGTCTCTACTCCCTGTCTCCAATTTCTTACATCTCATTTGCTCTTGATCCTAGGAAGTGGTAGACTTCAAAACTGTGTATAAATTCTCCCCTGACATTGAGGTTGCACCGATGAGGTAGCTTTTCTCTGTCCCTTTAATGTGGGTTGTCCCTTGGCTTGTTTTGGCCAGTCAGTGTAGAGTAAACATGACACAAGCAAAATCTTGATAAGTGCCCTTAGGTGGAGCTTGCTGTTCTGCCTCACTGCAAACCCACCACACCACCATGTGACACATCTTAGCCTTTTATGGGATGAGCATCCACAGAGAAGAAATCTTCAGCCAAATTCCAAAACTATATGTGAAGCCATTTCATTCCAAACAACATCAAAACGCATATGGGACACCAGTCATCCCCTAATTAACTACCGACATGACCACATTTGCATGAGAAAGCCTAGCCTAGAAGTAAAACACTCACAATCAAAAAATCACATATAATATGATTGTATTTATACAAAATATCCAAAATGCATAAATCCTTAGACAGAAAGCAGACATGTGGTTGCTAGAGATTGGAAGGATGATGGATAGAGGAGTGACTGGGTGTGTGTGTGGGTGGGTGTCTGTGTTTTCTTTGAGGTGATGAAATGTTTTGAAACTTAACTAAGTGGTGGTTGTACAACATTGCAAATATTATACATGCCACTGAAAGGCACATTTTAAGATGGTTAATTTTATGTTATATTCATTTCACCTCAATAAAATATATAAATATCCATCTACATAATTGTAAACTGTATGCACCAAGATATAAACAAGAATAATGGATTGTGAAGAGTTCAGATTTACCAAGAAATGCTAAGATGTCTTACCTTTAGGGAATCTATTCACAAAATTGTCCATACTAACACCCTAAAGAACAAAGGAGCATGACTATCACAGTATTTGGGAAAAGTACATTCATATACATTTAATATCCATTTATGATAAAAATAAAATTCTATACTATATTATAAATATGAAGGGAATTATTAACTTTGTGCAAGGTAGTTACCTAATATAAACAGAACAAACTAATACATTATGAATCCCCACTAATTATTTGTCAGAAATGTTAGAAGTGTACCATATTGCATGGTGCACTGGGTGTTATACACAATTAATGAATCATCGAGCCTTACATCGAAAACCGGGGATGTACTGTATGGTGACTAACATAATATAATAAAAAATCATTATTAAAAAAAAAAAGAAGTGTACCAACTATCTGGTCCACATTTTTTTTTTTTTTTGCGTT
Source organism: Ursus maritimus (assembly GCF_017311325.1). Lineage (NCBI taxonomy): Eukaryota > Metazoa > Chordata > Mammalia > Carnivora > Ursidae > Ursus > Ursus maritimus. Next base: position 78,884,143 of record NW_024426663.1, on the reverse strand, counting down.
TTATCTCTTCACATATGTGGTAAAGAATTTAAAAAGGATAAGCACTACAAAAGACCAAAAAAGTGATATTACTATCATTTACTGATGAAAATGGTCTAAACTGAAAATTACATTAAAACTCTAAAGAAAAATATTATAATAGGTACTGCAACTCATGATTTTACAAGTTATTTCCTTGACTAGAGAATGAAATTTTAGAAAATAATGGATTTACAAGAGGTAATACTATGATATAAACTCAAATTTCTGCAAAAATTTCATGGATCTTTTATATAACTCAATTGACAGAAGTTAAGAAAGACAGAAATAAGTAGCACTACACTGACATTTGTAAGTCAGAATATGCACTATCATAAAAGGGCAATTCTTATGAATATTTAAAATTTCTTAAATGAAATGTAAAATTTATGAAATGAAATGAAAATGCAATTTTCAATAGAATCTAAACCCTTTTGTTGCATTGAACTTGACAAATCATTTCTATATTTTGTTTGTCAGATCAGAGGATGATGAAGAGCCAAGAAACATGAACAAAAAACCAAGGCAATATGTGGAGAGAATGGTTAAAAGAAATGCGGACATAAGTGGAAGAGGTGAAAGGAAATATAGAAGAAAGAGAATTAAAGTCAGGAGACGACAGTTAACTGAATTGAAAAAGTAAAGAGAACAATAAATATGAAGGAACAAGTGAAACTAAAAAGAACACGATGGTGGAGGTAGTGTCATCCCAGCAGGAAAATCAGCTAAACAGAATGAGGGGAAAGAGAGAGGAAAAGCAAACAACAAAACACAAGTGGAGGGAGACAAACAGCTAAAGAAAACCGTGCAAATAAAAAAGGCACAGAAGCAAAGAGAGCATTATGGGAAAGGTAAAGTTTAACAAGAAACAAAACAACTATTAAAGAAACAGAACAACTATTAGGATATATTTCTGTCAGAATAAATTAGAAAACATGAGATGGGGAACGTTAGGAAATCAAGAAAAAAGAATAATTTTCCAGAAGCATCAGTGATCTGAGTAAGAGACTGCTATGAAAATATTTACATAAGATTGTGGAGAACCACATAAACTCTCAAAGTTACGATAAAGATTATTTTAAACTAAATACATTTGAGATTCAACGGTTGCAGAAAAAAGACTTCTAGGAGCTTCCTTTACCTCACTGAAAGCAGGAAATTCTGGGAATCAAACTGTTAAAAAAAAATCCCTTCTCTGGGTGGTTTTTATCACCACGAAAAGGATGAAAAATACCACTGACACCTGCATAGACAATGATCATCACAAACTTTTTGTTTCTCCCTTTTCTTCCCCTGGAAACCTACTTGTTCATCTCATAATCCTCTTCACCTTCACTTCATTTCGTTTTTGAGATTAGGTATAAAAGACCATAATTTTAATAATTTACAAAGTTCTCTTTTGTGAGCTCCCATTGGCCATGAACAAATTTGGGATTTTTTCCTCCTGTTCATCTGTCTTTTGCAGGTTTAATTTGCAGGCCCCAGACCCAACATAAAAGAGGAGAGGAAAAGGATTTCCTCCCCAACATAATCAACAGGAATCATAAAGCTCAAAGAAGATATAAATTGGTATAATTTAAATATCAGAAATCACTTACAAGTGTGAGGGACAGGGTGTCAAAGCAATCAAAAATAAAGAACCAATAACAAAATTAACAAACAAACAAAAAAATTTATTACCATATACGGCAACAAATGGAAAAATGATTTAAAAATTAAAACTCCAGAAATAAGTCAATTATCATATGGTTTCACTCATTTGTGGAACATAAGGAATAGCAGGGAGATCCGTAGGAGAAGGAAGGGAAGAAGGAAGGGGGGATAAACAGAAGGGGGAATGAACCAGGAGCAACTATGGACTCTGGGAAACACACTGAGGGTTTCAGAAGGGAGAGAGTTGGGGGGATGGGCTAGTCTGGTGATGGGTATGAAGGAGGGCACTTATTGCACAGATCACTGGGTGTTATATGCAAACAATGAATCATGGAACACTGCATCAAAAACTAATGATGAGTATACTGTATGGTGACTAACATAACATAATAAAAATGTAAAAAAAAATAAAACTCCAAATCAACAAAAAGAGCTGTGAGACTAGAAAAAAAAAGAAAACAAAAAAGAGAAGTGGGCATGAAAGAAAGAGGAAAAAAGACATTAAGAAACAAAGGTTGGGAGGGAGTAGACAGAATTTGTAAGAAAAGAAAAACAAAGAAAAGAAACTATAAACAAAATATAAATTTATATAAACTTGGATAAGTAAAAATCATGGGAGCAAACACCTAGAAATGCACCTTAAAGAAAACAGCTTTTATTTTTGACATTAGTTTATAAATCTGAATGTGGGAAAGATATATTTTATAGAGAGTATTCTATATAGATATCTAAAGTTTGGAATAAATTGAAATTTTTATAGCACCTTTTCTTATGTTTTTTAAAGTTTCTGAATTGTGTGCCACTTTATTGGTCCATAAAAATATTTTAAATGATTTTTAAATTAGACTCACAAAGAGAGACTTAGAAGACTTATACAGGAAAAGAAAACTATACAGGAACAAATGTGAGTGAAAATAAACTCACTAAAAGTAAGTTTATTATAAAATTAGAAAATGTGCAAGAGTAAGGCAGCACATATATGAATCACAGGAACAGGTGCTTAGTCTTATGTGAAAGGACATTATAAAAGAATGAAATATAGTACAGAAACTATGTTAAAGGAGGTAAAGAAATGACAGAAAGGTATAAAATATATGTATTTAATAAAATAGAAGCACAGGGGCGCCTGGGTGGCACAGCGGTTGAGCGTCTGCCTTCAGCTCAGGGCGTGATCCCGGTGTTACGGGATTGAGCCCCACATCAGGCTCCGCTGCTATGAGCCTGCTTCTTCCTCTCCCACTCCCCCTGCTTGTGTTCCCTCTCTCACTGGCTGTCTCTAACTCTGTCGAATAAATAAATAAAATATTTAAAAAGATAAATTAATTAATTAATTAATACAGACAAGGGAGTAACAAAACTGGATGATAAAAGGAAAAGCAGGGGAAAATTCAAGAGGAAATTAAAAACAGAGTTTTAAAGACAATAAATAAAGTCAGAGAAATGAGAATGGATAAGAACAGTCCCAGAAGGTGGAAGATTAGTAAAGGCATAAACAAACATAAAAAGTAAGGTACACTAAAAATAAAACAAATTTCAATATAAGAGTTGAGTTTGAAGATTGCAAAGTGAAAGAAAAATTTTAATTTTAATCAGAGCAATGAGATTTATAGATGAGTAATGAAAGAAGAAGACAGAAGACTAAAAAGTGTAACAGGAAAGAGAGATGAGAGAAATGGAATAGAAATGAAATAAGGGGAAAATGGTACGTGTGGGAGTAGGACCACAGAGAGAAGAGACTTACTGTGAGACACAAAGGACTTAGCATAAGAAGAATCTGAAACAAAAAAAAAAGAATTGAAGAAGCAAATTCTTGGAAAAGAAGGCCAGATCTCTCCCTTCATGCAAGAGCTGCAGACAGGGAGAGGACTTACTTCATCTGAGCTCCTCAGCAGTGCAGGGGACACCTCTGATGGCTGCAGCTGGGTGCAGGGGCCTGGATCCAGGGCTGTAGGAGAGGCAGGTTGCTGCATCCCCAAGGACTGGAAACCAGTTTGAGTACAGTGAACTTCTTGATTTGTCCAGAGGAATCACAAATTACAACAAATTCTCTTGATTAACTTAGAAATGTATTTAATTAAAGGCAGCACCTGTGGTCACAAACATCTCTTCCTGAATTGATAAGTGATTCCAGAGAGTTCTATAGGACCAGAGGAGGAAGTACACTTAGAGCGCTCATTGTTTTCAGCTGCTAGAAAACAAAGGGCTTTTATTGCTCCAGTCAAAGTACAGCCATCCAGAGAGTAATTTTTCTCTTCTGAGACTTCTACCGATCCTTCTATGTATAGTCAAGTTGGAGTGTCTAAGTCTACACTGATTTAGTTAAAATATACATATTGCTAGTTCAAGGTTAATAACCAAAGCTGAATATTCAATTCAATACTTAATACAGAATAAAGACTCTAACTAATGTAACTATATAATTTAAGCAATTTATTCTGTGGTTTTTATTTTTATTTTTTGGAATTAATACAGTTAAAAAATTAAATTTTGTCATAAACCAGTCCAATTGAAAAACAAAATGAAGCTGATATTGGTGTAGGACCCAGGCCAATGAGATAAGTGCTGACGTCAGATTTCTTTGTACATTATCAACATGATCACTTAGCTCCTGTTTCTCCAAAGTGAGCCCTACAGAGTCTGGTCCCATGCTAACATGTGACTTGTGGGAAGGTAGAGGTTCTTTCCTGCTCATAGCCCTGCAGTGTACCCTCTTCTTTAATAACACAGCAACCAGACCCCAAAACATCAGACCAAAGGCACCATCTCTTATCTCAACTGATCACTGGACAACTACGTACCAGGTGGTCAAGGTTTCAAAAGTCAACAATGCACATGGCAACCATCATCCTTAAGGTGGTATATTCAGATGGAGGCTGTGGATCAGTGAAAAAGGGAGACATAATGCATTAATTGTGCTCCTATTTTTTCAGTGAAAGAAGCCTAATAGTTAATAAATTGGAAAGGAATTATATGTCAAAAGGTTTCCTGGTGAAGGCAGGAGGATTGGTAGTTTGAAAGGAGGGGTCAGAAACCCTGCTTGGAAGGTGAGGTTTCAGCAGAGACTGAAGGAGATGAGGAAAAGGGCATCCAGGAACCTGGTAGGGGAGCACTGCTACCAGAGGAAGAGAGATGTCACACCGCAACTTCCTTAGCTACTTGTCTACTCATGGACACTTAGGTTGCTTCTGTATCTTGACTATTGTAAATAATGCTGCTATTAACACAGGGTTGCCTATATCTTTTCAAATTAGTGTTTTCATTTTATCTTTCCCTGTAGTGGAATTACAGGTTCATAAGGAAGTTCTATTTTTAACTTTATAGAAACTTCTATACTGCTTTTCACAGTGCCTGCACCAGTTTGCATTGCAATCAACAGTGCACGAAAGGTTCCTTTTTTCTGCACATCCGTGCCAACACCTGTTGTTTATTGTGGGTTTTTTTTTTAACCATTATGACAGGTGTGAGGTGATATCTCATTTTTTACCTTGCATTTCCCTATAGGGGAAAGGGGGAAAAACTGAATGGGAAGTCATCAGTGAGGGAGAAAAACCATGACAGATTCTTGACTCTAGGAAACAAACTGAGGGTTGCTGGAATGGGAGGAGGATGGTGGGATGGGGTAACTGGGTGATGGGCATTAAGGAGAGCACATGAAGTGATGAGTACTGGGTGTTATACACAACTGATAAATTGTTGTACGCTACATCTGAGACTATGATGTACTATAAGTTGGCTAAAAGAATTTAAATTTTAAAAAATTTGCATTTCCCTGATGATGAATGATGTTGAGGATCTTTTCATGTGTTTACTAGCCATCTGTATGTCTTCTTTGGAAAATATTCAGGTCCTCTGACCATTTTTTAATTGAACTGTTGTGGTTTGGTTTGGTTTGGTTTGGTTTGGTTTGGTTTGGTTTGGTTTGATTTGGTTTGGTTTTTTGGTGTTGAGGTAAGTTCTTTATATAGTTTGGATACTAACCCTTTATTGGATATGTCATTTGCAATATCTTGTCCCATTCAGTAGGTTGTCTTCATGTTTTGTTGATTGTGTTCTTTGCAGGGGAAAGGTTTTTTATTTTAGTGTATTTTAATTTTGTTTTTGTTTCCATTGACAAGGAGACATATGTAGAAAAATGTTTCTATGGCTGATGACAAACAGATTACTGCTTCTTAATTCTTCTAGTTATTTTATGGTTTCAGGTCTCACAGTTAGATCTTTAATCCATTTGAGAGTTTGTTTTTGTGCATAGTGTAAGAAAGTGGTCTAGTTTCCTTCTTTCTCCATGTAGTTGACCAGCTTCCCAACCCCATTTATGGAAAAGACTGTTTTTTCCCCATTTTATATTCTTGCCTCAACAGTACAGATGTGCACACTCTATTCTGTTCCATTGGTGTATGCGTCTACTTTTCTACTAATAACATAATGTATTAATTACTATAACTTTGTAGCATATCCTAAAATCTGGGATTGTGAGGGGCATCTGGGTGGGTCCTTTGGGTAAACATCCAACTTTTAATTTTGGCTCAGGTCATGATCTCAGGGTCATGAGATCAAGCCCCACATCAGGCCCCACACTGAGCATAGACCCTGCTTGAGATTCTCTCTCTGTCCCTCCTCCCCCTCTAAAAACAAAATCTGGCATTGTGAATCCTCCAATTTAATTCTTCTTCCTCAAGATTTTATAAACAACTGGTGATGTATGGAATTGTTGAATCAGTATATTGTACACATGAAACTAGTTGAATTGTTGAATCACTATATTGTACACATAAAACTAGTATAACAGTGTATGTTAACTAACTGGAATTAAATTAAGTTAAAAACTAAAAAATCATGTGATAGGATTGCAGGAGCCTTAATCTAGATTGATCAGCAAGGGAAAAATGTCTCAGAAAAAGTGTTATATAAGGTGAAATCTGATTGACAGGAAGTAAGTGACAAAAAAGTGTGGGAGAAAAATATTCCAGTAGGTAAACTCTAAGTGAAAAGATTTTTTAAAAAAAATCCTATGGCTATCTTTTGTGGTTCAACCGAATCTTTAATGCTATTGATTATAGATAGGGATTTCATTGAATCTATGGATTGCTTTGGGTAATATGGACTTTTTTTTTTTGGACATTTTAACCATATTAATATTTCTAATCTACTAGCATGGTATATCTTTCCATTTGTTTTTGTCATGTTAAATTTCTTTCATCAGTGTTTTATAGTGTTCACAGTATAGGTCTTTTTCTTACTTCATTAAATTTGTACCTAGGTATTTTATTATTTTTTTAATGATTTTTTATTATATTATGTTAGTCACCATACAGTACATCCCCGGTTTCCTATGTAAGGCTCGATGACTCATTAGTTGCATATAACACCCAGTGCACCATGCAATACGTGCCCTCCTTACTACCCATCACCGGTCTATCCCATTCCCCCACCCCCCTCCCCTCTGAGGCCCTCAGTTTGTTTCTCATAGTCCATAGTCTCTCATGTTTCATTCCCCCTTCTGATTACCCCCCCTTTCTTTATCCCTTTCTTCCCCTACCGATCATCCTAGTTCTTATGTTCCATAGATGAGAGAAATCATATGATAGTTGTCTTTCTCTGCTTGACTTATTTCACTTAGCATTATCTCCTCCAGTGCCGTCCATGTTCTAGGTATTTTATTATTTTTGATACAATTGTAAGTGAAATTATTTCCTTAGTTTTTTCTGCTATTTCATTAGCAGTATATAGAAATGCAATTTTTTAAAAAAGATTTTATAGATCAAGACCTGAGCTGAAATCAAGAGTGGGATGCTTAAGCAACTGAGCCACCCAGGCTCCCCTAAACATTTTATTATTAAGGAATCTCCACACCCAACATGGTGCTTGACATTATTGCCCTGAGATCAAGTGTCTCATGCTCTACTGACTGAGCCAGTCAGGTGCCCCAATGCAATAGACTATGTATATTAACTTTGAACCTTGCTACTTTACTGAATTCATTTATCAGTCTAAAATTTTTTGATAGGGTCTTTAGGATTTTCTATCTATAATATCATGTCATCTAGAAAGTGTTACAGTTTTACTCAAACCTCACCAATTTGAATGATTTTTTTTCTTTTCTGATTGCTGTGGCTAAGACTTCCAGTATAATGTTGAATAAAAGCAATGAGTGTAGACCTGATCTTATAGAAACACATCCAGTTCTTTACCATTAAATATGATGTTAGCTATTGATTTTTCACATATGACTTTTATTATGATGAGTTATGTTCCCTCTATCATTCTATCTTGAATGATTTGTGAATATTGCATCCCTGAAATGAGCCCCACTGGACAATGGTATATGATTTCTTAATGTATAGTTGAACTAGGTTTGCAAATATTTTGTTCAGGGAACTTCCATCTGTGTTCATCAGGGATATTGGCCTGAACATTTTTGTTGTTGTTGTTTTAATTTGTTTTGTTTGTGATGTCTTTGTATGGTTTTGGTATTAGGGTGATTGATGCTGGCCTCATAGAATAAATTTGGAAGTTTTCCATATTCTTCCATCTTTGTAATTTCTTGAGAAGAATAAGTATTAACTCCTTTTCAAGTATTTGCTGTAACGTACCTGTAAAGCCATCTTGTTCTAGACATTTGTTTGTTAAAAGCTTGCTTATTACTAATTCAATTTTATGAGTAGTAATCAGTCTGTTCAAATTGTTTATTTCTTCCTGGATCAGTTTTGGAAAATCATATGTTCTTTGGAATTTATCCATTTCTCTAGGTTCCCCAGTTTGTTGACATCTAATTTTTCATAATATGCCCTTACAGTCTTTTCTGTTTCTGTGTGTATGTTGTTATTTTTCCTCCTTCATATCTGCTTTTATTTCTTTGAGTCCTTTATCTTTCTTCCTTTATGAATCTAGTTTGAGGTTTATCAATTCGGTTTATATTTTCAAAGGATCAGCTCTTGGTTTCTTTTTAATTTTCTATTATTTTTAGTTTTTATTTCATATATTTATGCTTTAATCATTATTATTTCCTCCTTTTATTAGACCTGAGCATTATTTGTTCTTTTTTCTACTTCCTGTAGGGATAAGATTAGATTTGTTTATCTCTAGAGATTGGACTGTACTGTCGTAAATATTTTAGAACTGCTTTTCCAAAGATTTTGAATCACTGAGTTTTTATTTACATGTGTCTCCTTTTATTTTCAAATTTTCTTTTTGATTTCTTGGTTGACCTGTTTATTGTTTAGTAGCATGTTGTTTAGTCTCCACGTGTCTGTACTTTTTCCAATTATTTCTTGTAACTAATTTCTAGTTTCATACTGCTGTGATCAGGAAAGATGCTCAATATGAATTTAATCTTTTTGAATTTATTGAGATTTATTTTGTGGCCTAACGTGATCTGTTCTGGAGAATGTTCCTTCTGTTTGAAATGAATGTGTGTATTCTCTTGTTTTTGGATTTAATGTTCTGTATACATCAGTTATGTCCATCTAGTCTGATGTGTCATTCAAAGCCACTGTTTCCTTGCTGATTTGCTGCCTGAGTGATCTATCCATTCATGTAACTGGGTGTTAAGGTCCTCTACTATGACTTAGTACTGCTATTTTCTCCCTGTTAGTCTTTTAATTTTTGCTTTATGTATTTATGAGCTCCTATGTGCGAAGATATTTAGAATTGTTGTATCCTCATGTTGTATTGATCCTTTTCTCATTATGGAGTGCCCGTCTTTGTTTATTTCTACAGTCTTTGTTTTGAAGTCTATTTTGTATGATATAAGTATTGCTACCCCTGTTTTTTTTCATTTCCATTTACATGCCATATGGAAATATGTTTGTCCAGCCCTTCACTTTCAATCTGTATGTGTCATTAGGTCTTAAGTGAGTCTTTATAGGCAGCATATAGATGGGTCTTGTTTTTTCATATCCATCAGTCACCCCATATCATTTGATTGGAGGATTTAGTATATTTACACTTAAGGTAAGTATTGATAGGCATGTTCTTATGGCCATTTTGTTCATTGTTTTCTGGGTTTTTTTTACAGTTCCTCTCTGTTCCCTTCTTTTCTTGGTCTCCTTTGTGGTTTGATGATTTTCTTTCGTGTTATACTTGGAGTCTTTCTCTTTATGTTTTCTGCATATATTATAGGTGTTCCATTCATAGTTACCATTGGGTTCATATATAACATCTTTATTTATACAGCAGTCACAATAAAGTTGATGGTCAGTTATGTTCACCAGATTCTTAAAGCACTAATCTTTTTTGGAGTTACTCTTTTCATTCTACAAAATGTGAGGACAGATATTTCTTTTCAGTTAATTTAACTTTCTTTCATTATTTTTTTCCAAATTTTTATTTAAATTCTAGTTAGTTACCATACAGTGCAATATTGGTTTCAGCATAGAATTCAGTAACTCACCACTTACATACATCACCCAGGGCTCATTACAACAAATGCCCTCCTTAATACCTATCACCCAACTACCCCATCCCCCAGCCACCTCCCTCCATCAACCCTCAGTTTGTTCTCTATCATTAGAAGTCACTTATGGGGTTTTCCTCTCTCTTTTTACTTTTTTTCTCCTCATTCCCCCATATGTTCACCTCTTTTGTTTCTTAAATTCAACATATGAGTGAAATTATATGGTATTTGTCTTTCTCTCACTCACTTATTTCACTTACCATAATATACTCTAACTCTATCCATGTCCATTTTTGATAAAAACCCTCCACAAAGTATGGATAAAAGGAACATACCTCAACATCATAAAGTCCATATACTAAAGACCAACAGCTAATATCATCCTCAATGTGAAAAAACTGCGAGTTGTTCCTCCCCTGATCAGGAACAAGACAGGGATATTTGCTCTCACCACAGTTATTTGACATAGTACAGGAAGTCCTACCCACAGCAATCAGACAACAAAAAGAACTAAAATGCATCCAAATCAACAAGGAAGAAGTCAAACTCTCAGTATTCACATACAACATGATACTCCATGTAGAAAACCTGAAAAACTCCACCAAACAATGGCTAGAACTAATACATGAATTCAGCAAAGTCACAGGATATAAAATCAATGTACAGAAATCTGTTGTGTGTCTATACACCAATAATGAAGCAGCAGAAAAAGAAATCAAAGAATCATTCCCACTGACAATTGCACCAAAACCCATAAGATACCTAGGAATAAACCTAACCAAAGTGGTAAAAGATCTGTACTTTGAGAACTGTAGAATACTTATGAAAGAAATTGAAGAAATAAAGAAATGGGAAAACATCCCACATTCATGGATTGGAAGAACATTGTTAAAATGTCTGTGCTATCCAAGGCAACCTACACATTTAATGCAACCCCTATCAAAATACCACCAGCATTTTTCTTTCATTATTGTAGTAACCTGTCCATTACAGGTGCAAGTTTCTGACTCATATTTCACATATGGTTAATTTAACTTTGTCTCAAATAGCCTATTGTAATTTTTGTCCTTTTCTATTTTCAATGTTTGGGTTTCCTCATGCATTAGTTGTTGCTATTATAAGAAAATGTAGTTGAATTGTTTTACTTCCATCTCTCTTTACTTTAAATCTCTGTTCTCTAGCTCCAACTATGAGTTTTCTCTTTCCCAAGGAGCTTTGAAGCACAGAGGTCCGTGATTTATGACTAACACATGTACTGAGAGAAGCTACAGTTTCACCATTAAGCTTCTTATTTTTTCCCCATCAGTTTCAAATAATATTTGAGCACACTACTTAGTTCAAAAATATTTATAATTATTGGGGCACCCATGTGGCTCAGTTGGTTAAGCATCTGCCTTTGGCTCAGCTCATGATCTCAGGGTCCTAGGATCATGACCCAAATCACTCTCCCTGCTCAGCAGAGAGTCTGCTTCTCCTTCTCCCACTGCCCCCCCAACTCATGCTCTCTCTCTCTCTCAAATATAAATAAAATCTTTAAAATACATATCTTTTTTTACTCTTTGTAATAGTTTATTTAAAATTATTTTTTTATTTAAATTCAAATAGCCAAGGTATAATAGATTATTAGTTTACATTTATAATTATGTTTTGAGATATTATTGTCTTCAAGAAAAACGTTTTAGGTTTTCTAATATGTCATACTGCAATACATGGGAATTGTTAAATATTTTAATAGAAGTCCAAAACTACACAAATAAAAATTTCTGCTATTTTTTTTTTAAAGATTTTATTTATTTATTTAACAGAGAGACAGCCAGCGAGAGAGGGAACACAGCAGGGGGAGTGGGAGAGGAAGAAGCAGGCTCATAGCGGAGGAGCCCGATGTGGGACTCGATCCCGGTACGCCGGGATCACGCCCTGAGCCGAAGGCAGACGCTTTAACGACTGCGCTACCCAGGCGCCCCAAAAATTTCTGCTATTGATACAAAAAATATACCTATAAAAATAGAGTGAAAATTGAAGAAATACTTCTAGTGATGCAAATAAATCCAAATAAATACAAATAAATAAAAAGTGACATGTGAGTTTCATAATGTATTTGAGAATGTATAACACATTTGTGTTTGGTGGAATCTCGATCAGTATTCACTGTGTGAAGGGAACATAGCTATATTTACATTACATCACTCTCCATATTTAAATCAGATACAATCATAGCATATAGTAAACTCAAATATTATTTGGGTTTAAAGTATATAACAGTGTAGACATAGAATATTTTTAACTGATGAAGACAGTCTAGCATAATCAGCAAGTGTAGTTGCTGTAATTTATCTGATAGATACTTCACATTAGAGAAGATCTCTATAAACATAAGGGCTTCCAAATAATCATAAGCCTAAATGTTTGACAATTATTTTAGGAAAGGTCAAAGACGGCTCCATCCAAGTACAACAGTCTAAAACGTTTTTGTAAAGATTTATATATTTACTTTAGAGAGAGAGAGGGTGGGAGCAGGGGGAGAGGCAGAGAGAGAAAGAATCTCAAGCAAACTCCACACTTAGCTCAGAGCCCAATGTGGGGCTCAGTCCCACAACCCTAGCCAAAATCAAGAGTCAGACACTCAATCTATTGAGTCACCCAGGCTCCCCTCAAACATGTTTTAGTCCATGTATCTGGTCATTTATTTTGTATGTTCATGACGCTGGATGGTTTGATGAAATGCCCAAAGTAAAATTTTTTAATGCCTTTTCAGAATTTTACCTCCTTAAAATTGTGGTGTGGGAAATTCTAATCACATGCCCTTTGTGTCAGAGAAACGTGTGATGGTGTTCAAACTTCTGAGGGAAATAGTTTATAGAGAGGACTTTGTCATCTTTGTATCGACACACTTTATGAAGGAGCATTTGCTATTTTTCATCTGTATAAGAGGACAGATTGCTGGATAAGAAGAAGAGAGAAAAGTAGTGATGTTCTCCAGCCCTTGTACATTCTGTCTATAAGTTCTGTAAATGGTAAGGCAGCTACTGGTTGAGGAAAAACAAAAACAAACAAAGAGTTCACAAATGCCAGGATCCTGTGGGCAGTCTTAGTTTTAGGAAAAGGTCTTGGGCAGAGGCTGGTCTTGTAGAATGTTAGCATGGAGACACTGATCCAGATCATGAGGAACACACACAGGAAATCTCATAAACCCATGCCCCTACAAAAGCAGCCTCCTGAAATTTATCAGGTTCTCTCCTGCTACACCATGTCAGATAATTTATGCAACTTCATTGGTGTTGAAGGGGGCCAGAGCACTTGCGATGACATGGATGTAGATCTGATGTTAGTGATCTAGAAAGAAAAGAAAGATGGAAAAATGCATGTGAAACTTTGGGTTTGGGCCATGCCTATAGATGTTGTTGGAAGTGATTATTATGGCCTGAAAAATACTGAGAAAAGATGTGGTGCTGATGCAAAGTCCCCAGGTGACTGTACATGTAAACCACTGCCTTACAACCAATGTCATCTAGAAAATTTCTTACTCCAAAGGCATTTAATACTTCTGGGATCCCACTGAAAAGAATTGTTATTAGTTAAAGTGAAATGGGCGAATATCAAATCTATAGGCTTTTTTGCATGGGGCTGGAATAAAAAGGTGTTGATGAGTAAGACAAGGAGCAACGTGTTCCCAATAAAACAATCATAATTGGAGAATGAAGAACACTCCAAAATAGTATAATTTGAAACTATTATATTCATTGGCCTCTTATACTATGGCTAGACTTCTGCAGAGCTGAACAGGGAACCAAAATGATCTGTAAGCTTGATGGAAATAAGAGAACCGTGAGAAGACTACATGAGGTATGAGCACAGTCAGCAGTAAGTCATGCAGATGCTCTACCAATAGTCAGGAAATGAAGAATCAGTTCTAGAAGTAAATGTCAAGAATTGTTAAAGTCACTTCAGAGGAATGTTAAGGTCAAGACAAATATGCCTTATGTATAAATATATTACTGTAATTCTCAAAAATAACTTTCCTATTGGTGCATTAAAAATAATACTTCATTTTTATAGAGATTTTAAATTCTGTGTATATGTTCTGAACTTTATTTCTATATATATTTTTCAGTTTTGTTATTTTGTTATTATTTTTTAAGTGTTTATTTCAATTCCAGTTAGTTAACATACAGTGTTCTATTAACTTTAGGCTTACAATATAGTAATGTAATGCTTCCATACATCACACTGTACTCATCGCAATAAGCACCACACTCTTTAATCCCCACCACCTATTTAACCCATGCCCCAACCCACCACCCTTCTGGTAATCATCAGTTTGTTCTCTACAGCTAAAATTCTGTTAACTGGTATGCCTCCCTTTCTCTTTCTTTTCCCTTTGCTAGTTTGTTCTCTTTCTTAAATTCTACATATAAGTGAAATCATATGGTATTTGTCTTCTCTGACTGACTCATTTCACTTTGCATTATACTCTCTAGCTCCATTCATGTCATTGCAAGTGGCAAGATTTCATTCTTTCTTATGGCTGAGTAATATTCCATACACACACACACACACACACACACACACACACACACACACAAATATATATAGACTTCTTTACCCATTCATCAATTGGTGGACACCTGAGCTGCTTTCAGAGTTTGGCTATTGTTGATGATGCTGCTATAAAGATAGTAGTGCATGTACCCCTTCGAATCTGTATTTCTGTATCTTCTGGGTAAATACCTAGTAGTACAATTGCTGGATCCTAGGGTGGTTCCATTTTTAAATTTTGAGGAATCTCCATACTGTTTTCCATAGTGGCTGCACCAGTTTGTATTCCTACCAACAGGGCATGAGTGTTCCTTTTTCTCCACATACTTGCCAACTCCTGCTGTTTCTTGTGTTGTTAATTTTAGCCATTTTGACAGGAATGAGATGATATCTAATAGTAGTTTTTATTTGTATTTCCCTGATGATGAGTGATGTTGAGCTTCTTCATGTGTCTCTTGACCATCTGGATGTCTTTGGAAAAATGTCTATTCATGTCTTCTGCCACCAATAACTTTTAAAACCTTTGATAGTGAAACCTGTACACTCAGTAAATAGTTGTCAATGATTACTTGAGATAAGAGATGTATCTTCAGGTCTGAAGTTAGGGTTGGATGCCTGTGTTACTAAAGAAGGAGATATACTGCAGGGATATGAGTAGGAAAGAACCGCTACCTTCCCACAAGTCACAGCATTAGCACAGGATCAAACTCTTTTAAGCTGACTTCCAAAATACGAACCCACTGATTCTGTTGATATTTTTGTACAAACAAAAATTGAGGTCAGCACTTATCTGATTAATCTGGGCACTACATGAATTTCAGGTTCATTCATTTTTTAGTCTGCAAAATTCAAGATTTTGACAATTGTACAAATTCCACAAGGAAAAATAAAAGGCACAAAATAAATTGCTTAAATTATATACTTATATTAATTACAGCTCTTATTATGTATTATGTTTTCAATTAAACATTCAGTTGGTTTATTAGCCCCAGGTCCTAGCATTTATATTCCTTTCTAATTAAATCAATGGAGGCTTGAATGCTCCAACATAAATTATGGATCAATATTGAAGTCTCGGAGGAAAGATATTACTGTCTGGGTGGCTGTACTTTGACAACAGCAGTAGAATCTTTTTTGTTTCCTGGTAAACTGAAAACAATGAACATTCTACATTTACTTTCTTCTCTAGACTTGTAGAACTTTCTAGAATCACTTCTTATAAATTTAAGGTGTTTGTGACCTCAGGTGCTGACTTTAATTAAATACATTTCTAAGCTTATCAAGAGAATTTGTTGTAATTTGTGATTCCTCTGGACAAATCAAGAATTTCACTGTGCACAAACCGGTTTCCAGTCCTTGGGGATCCAGCAACCGGCCCCTCCTATAGCCCTGGATCCAGGCACCTGCACCCAGCTGCAGCCATCAGAGGTGTCCCCTGCACTGCTGAGGAGCTCAGATGAAGTCAGTCCTCTCCCTGTCTGCAGCTCTTGCTTGAAGGGAGAGACCTGGCCTTTTTTCCAGGAGTTTGCTTCTTCAATTCTTTTTTTGTTTGAGATTCTTCTTATGCTAAGTCCTTTGTCTTTCACAGTAAGTCTCCTCTCCCTGTGTTCCTACTCCCACACTTACCATTTTTTCCCTTCACATTTCTTTTCTATTCCATTTCTCTCATCTCTCTTTCCTGTTACACTTTTTAGTCTTCTGTCTTCTCCTTTCATTGCTCTTCTTCTATAATTCTCAGTGTTGTGGTAAAATTATTTATGCTTCCTCTTACAATCTTCACACTTATCTCGTATGTTAATATTTTTCTTAATTAATCAGTATTTTTCTAATTGTTTATACCTTTAGCATCTTCCATCTTTTATGATTGTTCTCAAAAGTTTTCATTTCTCAGCCTTTAACTTACAGATTTTGCAATTCTATTTTTAATTTCCTCTGGAATTGCTCCCTGCTTTTCCTCGTCCCCTCTATTTTTGATACTTCATTTCTTCCTTCTTCCACTCCTTTCTATTAACTTCAATGTATATTTTTTCCTTTCTAACATTTCTTTACATTCTTCAACATAGTTTTCTACAATTTTTTTTCTGTTTTCCATAAAACCCTTTCACACATTATTACTATCTCAGTGAGGGTATGAATGATCACTCATACATATTCTGTCTACTCTGACATATATGCTAATATTCTAAAATCCAAAATTTTCTAATATTCAAACTAAGTTTCTTCACTCTGATTATGACCTGTATATTGTCCCTTTTATGCACAGTTCTTCTGAATCTCTTTAGGAAGATCTAATTTATAAGCCATTAAAAATAATTGTATAAACCAGTATCGTATGGCAGACAAAATTGAAGATGTTTGTAAATCAAGGATTTTTACTGCAGCAACATTACTTCTGGCCAAACCTCACATGTTTTTTCTATAAAATTCAGATTCATAAACCCCCAACTTGAAACATAAACAGCTGTGTTTTTTAAGATGTATTTCCATTAAAGTTTCCTTCTATCATCTTATTTATGTAAGTTAGTGTACATTTATATTGTGTTTATTCATTTTTCTCTCTTTTTTCTCCTTATTACTTCAGTCTATCTCCTGCCACCTTTTGTGTCTACTGTTCCTGTCTCCCTTCCTTCTTCTCTCTATCATGCCCTCCTCTCTTCTTACCTCCTCTTTTCCTCCAAGCTCATAACTCTTTGTGTTGACTGAATCTTTGAAAAGAAAGAGAGCACACGTGAAGGAGAGGAAGGCAGAGGGAGAGGGAGAGAGAGAATCTTAAGCAGGCTCCATGCCAAGCATGAAGCCCAAGACAGGGCTCGATCTCACAACCCTGAGATCATGACCTGAGCTGAGGTCAAGAGTCCAACACTTAGGGGGTGGGGGATTGGGATAGGCCAGTGATGGGTATTAAGGGGGGCATGTATTGCATGGTGCACTGGGTGTTATATGCAAGTAATGAATCAGGGAACATTACATCAAAAAATAGGGATGTACTGTATGGTGACTAACATAACAATAAAAAATTATTATAAAAAAAAAAGAGTCCAACACTTAACCAGCTGAGCCACCCAGGCGCTCTTCAATCTTTGATTTTTAATTCATTTCCCCATTGCTTTCCACTTATGGTAAAAATTTCCTCTCCTTTATTTTCTCGCTCTCTCTTTTTTTTTTAAATTTATGTTGTTGGTGTCATTTCTCTATTTTCCATTGTTTTTTGACATTTCTCTCACTTGTGAGTACTTTCTAATATTTAAATTATCTGAATTTGTACCCTTCTTGACCTTTAAGATTTCTTACCAGTCCTACTGAGGATGAAATCCTTTCCCTCAACCCTCTTATGTTGGGTATGGGGCTTGCAAATTAACCTGACAAAGGACAGAGGAACAAGAGAAAAAAAAAGTTCATTCAAATGCATATGGGAATTCATAAAAGAAGTAGCTAATAAATGCTAAAATTAGGAGTTTAAATAGCCAACTTCAGAAAAGAAAGGGAGGATGGAGAGGATTCTATGGTAAAAACAAACGGGTTTTGAGGAAAACAAACAGGAGATAAGAAAGTTTGTGATAGGGGTGCCTGGGTGGCGCAGTTCTTAAGCGTCTGCCTTCGGCTCAGGACGTGATCCCGGTGTTCTGGGATGACGCCCCACATCGGGCTCCTCCGCTATGAGCCTGCTTCTTCCTCTCCCACTCCCCCTGCTTGTGTTCCCTCTCTCGCTGGCTGTCTCTATCTCTGTCAAATAAATAAATAAAATCTTAAAAAAAAAAAAAGAACGTTTGTGATAATCATTTTTTATGCAGATGCAAGTATTATTTTCTGTCTTTCTCATGGCCATCAAACATCCTCCGAGAAGGGAATTTAGAGCAGTTTCATTCCCAGACATTACTGCATTTAAAGAGATAAGGGAAGCCCTAAAAGACTTCTTCCTGCATTTGATGAATCTCAAATGTGTTTACTTTAAAATAATCATCATATGAATTTGAGGAGTTCAGTGGGTTTCCACAATCCCATCTAAATTGTTCTCAGGGCACATTCTTACCAAATACTCTGGCACATTATTCTTTTTTCTTGTTTTCCTAAAATCCCCCATTTCATAGTTTTTTAAATTATTCTGATAAGTATCCTAATATTTTTTTCTATTTCTTGTTAGGCTTCATTTTCTCCACAGTCCTTTCTCTGTGTCTTTTTTATTTGCACAATTTTCGTTATATTCTTTCCTGCCTCCACTTGTCTTTTTTTCTCTCCCCCCACCCCCCCCCCCCGCCCCTTTGTTTTCTTTAGCTGATTTCCCTGCTGACATGGCACTACCTTTGTTCTCTTGTCTTTTCTAGTCCTGCTTGTACCTTCAATTTATTGTTTCTCTTTACCTTTCCACCTTGATTAAACATTGTCTCCTGATTTTAATTTCTTCTCATTCATTTTCTTTCACCTCTTCCACTGATCTTTTCACTTATTTAAACATTGTTTGTTTAAATTTATTTTTTATTTTTAAAAGTTTTTACTTAGACTCCAGGTAGTTAAATACAGTGTAATATTAGTTTCAGGTGTACAATTTAGTGATTCAACACTTCCGTATAACACCCGGTGCTCATCACAACATTCCCCTCTCACACTGCCTTGTTTTCATGTTCATGTTTCTTGCCTTTTCATTTTTCTCTAATCTAAAAAACAAAATTTACATACAAATTTTCAAAGTCAGTGTAATAAAGTGGTTTAGATTTTGTGGAAAGTCGCATTGAGCATTAAATGTGGTTGATATTTGGCACTTTACAATATTGAGTATTCTGATTTATAAATGTCCTCTGTACTGCTACTGATGAAGGATAGTTGGAAGGCAGGCAGGCAGGGACAAGGGGCCCAGCCCTAAGAAGAAACCATCCTTAAAAGGATTTTGCACCACCTTGGATGGAGTCCCCCACCCTTTCCCATAGGATAGATAGGTGACAAAAACCTGATTGGATGACAGGCACAGGGACGGTTAATCAGATTAAAACAAAGCCTATCAACAAGCCCATAAAAACCCCTAGATTTAGGAACTCTGGTAGCAACCCTCTCGGGTCCCCTCCGGCCTCAGGAGCTTTCTACTATCACTTTGCTATCGTTCAATAAACCTCGCTTTGCTGCCCACCACTCTGTCTGGTCTACCTCTTCATTCTCTGAAGCAGTGTGACCAAGAACCACAGGCACCAATGGAGAAAAAAATCCTGTAACATTACTATTCTGTCTTAACAGCTTTCAATTGATTCATACAATTTGTTTCTAGAAATTCTAGCACAAATTTGAAGTTATCTCATAGTATTACTGTCATTCTAAATTTTATAGTTTCTTTTTTCTTAAGATTTTATTTATTTATTTGACAGAGAGAGAGAAACAGCCAGTGAGAGAGGGAACACAAGCAGGGGGAGTGGGAGAGGAAGAAGCAGGCTTCCAGTGGAGGAGCCTGATGAGGGATTGCCCTGAGCGGAAGGCAGACACTTAACAACTGAGCCACCCAGGCACCCCTAAATTTTATAGTTTCTAAACTTACATAGTCTACCCACAGAAATACCAGTTAAAAGAAGTAGCTGTGTTACCAACTGTAATACTTTTCTCAAGAATTTTAAACTTATTTTCAGGCTTGACCATATTATCATCAATGAAGAATAACAGTCACACTTTTGGTTTTGGAAATGCTTATTCTTCTTTTAATTCTTTACCACATGTTAGGAGCTAAAAGACAATAAAAAATGGGGACATGGTAGTGGTACACTTTTTACATTTCTCACTTAAAAGAGAATTAGTTGGGTTTCAGCATTTATTGGTTTGTCTATGTTTATATTAGCTAGCTAACTTTCATAAATTTAAAATCCCCTTTATATTTATAATACACTATAGGGTTTTGTTTTATCATAAATGCATGTTAAATATATATGAATGTAGCTTTCTTTTTACTAAAATGTCTTGAGTCTTTTGTCTTTCAGATATTAATATGGATAACTATGTTAAGAGATTTCTTTTTTTTAAATAATTTTTTATTGTTATGTTAGTCACCATACAGTGCATCCCTAGTTTTTGAAGTAAAGTACCATGATTCATTACTTGCATATAACACCCAGTGCACCATGCAATACGTGCCCTCCTTAATACCCATCACCAGCCTATACCAATCCACCACCCCCTCCCCTCTGAAGCCCTCAGTTTGTTTCCCAGACTCCATAGTCTCTCATGGTTCATTCCCCCTTCTGTTTACCCCCCCTTCCTTCTTCCCTTTCTTCTCCTACTGATTTTCCTACTTCTTATGTTCCATAAATGAGTGAAACCATATGATAATTGTCTTTCTCTGCTTGACTTATTTCGCTTAGCATTATCTCCTCCAGTCCCATCCATGTGCTGCAGGAAACAACAAATGTTGGAAAGCATGTGGAGAAGGGGGATCCCTCTTACATTGTTGGTCGGAATGCAAGTTGGTACAGCCACTTTGGAAAACAGTGTGGAGGTCCCTTAAAAAGTTAAAAATTGAGCTACCCTATGACCCAGCCATTGCAATACTGGGTATTTACCCCAAAGATACAGATGTAGTGAAGAGAAAGGCCTTATGCACCCCAATGTTCATAGCAGCATTGTCCACAATAGCTTAATTGTGGAAGGAGCCGAGATGCCCTTCAACAGATGACTTGATGTGGTCCATATATATGTGGTCCATATATACAATGGAATATTACTCAGCCATCAAAAGGAACGATTTCACAACATTTGCTGCAACACGGACAGTTAGAGACTAGATAGACTAAGCTGGAAATACCTGGTAATAGAACAATGAGACACTTGAAAATGACATAATGAGTTTACTATATTTGATAATGACAATAGCTAGTGTGTGAGCAGGACAGAGCAGATGAGGTTGGGAGTGCAACCGGAGTGTTGGAAGAGAGATCACAAATGTGAGAGGCTGAGGCTATTGTGCTAATCCATTGGCATGGATCTACAATCACTAAGACATAATATGAGTTCAGTTAGGGAGCATGGTAGTAAGTAAGGAGCTAAGGAGGTGGGTGACTTGGGTAAGCAGATTATTTCCACCAGGACACTGATGGATATAGACTGATAGCAAGTGTTTCAAAGCTGGAGAGGTGGAAAATAATCTGGATGTGCTAGGGATCAAAGAGAATATTTTCCTGTACAAGCCTCATGATTTAGACGAGAGGGGAGACAAAGATCCCACTACCTGAGAGAATCTCAAGGGAAGCAGTGGCTTCAGAGTAGAATAAAGAAATGAAGCAAATTTTCACAACAGAAGTAAAGGATGCAATGAACTGACGCATGTGTTGAAATATATTCACTGTGTGATTTGTCGGGTCTTGGAGTTAGGGAAGCATGAGCAGTAGGGTCAGGAAAAGGCATTTGCAGAGCCTGATGATTGTTTGCGACTCTGGGGTTGGAGTCTTCTTCTGGTGAATGACAATAAAGATGATGTGTCATCTATAGTAGAAATATAATAACAAACATTAAAATATGTTAAAATTTTCAGTTTTTCATGACAAAAGATGGAAATGCATTCAAAATATAGAAATGACATTCAGGACATATACATAGAACATAAAATCTCTATAAATATGAAATGTTGTCCTTCAGGAAACTCAAGCTATTTTTGAGATTTACAGTAATATTTTTATAAATAAGCCATGTTTGTCTTGACCTTAATGTTCCTCTGAAGTGACTTTAACAATTCTTGACATTTACTTCTAGAGGTAATTCTTCCTTTCCTGAATATTTGTAGAGCATCTGCACAACTTGCTGCTGATGGTGATCATATCTCATGGAGTCTTCTGAAGGTTCTCTTATTTCCATCAAGCTTACAAATCATTGCAACTCCCTTTTTAGCTGTGGAGAAGTCCATCCATAGTATAAGAGCCACTGATTATAATGATTACAAATGAGACTATTTTAGGAGTGTTCATTCTCTCTCAAATTGGGATTGGTTTTATTGGAAACACATTGCTACTGGTGTTACTCATCAACACCCTCTTAGTCCAGCTACATACAAAGAAGCCTATAGATTTGATATTTATCCATTTGATTTTAGTGAATGTCATGACAATTCTTTTCAGTGGGATTCCAGAAGTAATGAATGCCTTTGGAATAAGAAATGTTCAGATGACATTGATTGTAGGGTAGTGATGTACCTGTACAGAGTCACCCGGGGTCTTTCCCTCTGCACCACGTCTTTCCTGAGTGTATTGTTCAGGCCATCAGTATCACTCCCAGCAACTCTAGGTGGGCATGGCTCAAACGCAAAATCTCCACATACATGTTTCCTGCCTTTTTTTCTTTCTGGATCATCAACATGCTGATCTACATCCGTGTCATCATAAGTGCATTGGCCCCTACAACACCACTGAACTTGACAAATTCTATTCTTTGACATACTGTATTGGGAATAAACATGATTACATCCAGTCAGTTGTCTTTTGAGGATGCATGGTCTTATGAGATTTCCTGTGTGTGTTCCTCATGGTCTGGACCAGCGTGTACATGGTAAAGTTCCTTTTCACACATCGCAGGACAGTCCAGCATCTCCACAGGACCAGCCTCAGCCCAAGACCCTCTCCTGAAACCAAGGCCACCCACACAATCCTGGCACTGGTGAGCTGCTTTATTTTCTTTTACTGGAGTAACAGCTGCCTTACCATTTATATAATGTATAGACATAATGTACAAAGATTGGAGAACATCACTATTTTTCTCTCCTGTTGTTATCCAGCAATCTGTCCTTTTGCGATGATCAAAAATGGTAACAGATGATCATTTCTGAACTGTGCTTTTGCACATATGAGACAATCCTCTCAGTCTTGAACACCCTCACACACTTTTATGACACAAGAAGCATTTGATTAGAAATTCCCACTCCACAATTTTAGTGAGTTAAATTCTGGAAAAGAATTAATAATTTATTACTTTGGACATTTCTTCAAATCATCCAGCTTAGTGAACACAGAAAATAAATGACCAGACACGTGGAATGAACATGCTTGGGACTGTTACACCTAGCCAGAGCACTCTTTGTCGTTACCTAAATTGATTGTGCAAAATTCCTACTTAATGATTATTTGGATACCCTTACTTTTAAGAATTCTTCCTTAATGTGACATATCTCTCAGTTAAATTCTGTTGCTACACTTGGTGGATTATTCTAGACAGAATTCATTAAGCAAAAATATTTAATATCCACACTGTTATATACTTTGCACCCAAACAATACTTGCATTTCCTATCTGCTTCTGATTATGTCTGGTTTAATCATGGAGAATGATGTAAGTGTAAATATAACCATACTCCCTTCACCCTGTGAATACTGATCACCATTCCTCAAAGCACAAAGGTATTCCTCATCCTTAAACACTTTTTAAAACCCACATGTTACCTTCTATTTGTACTGTTTTTTTTATAAAATTTTTTCATTATGTTATGTTAGTTCCATGATTCATTCTTGCGTATAACACCTAGTGCACCATGCAATACGTGCCCTCCTTAATACCCATCACCAGCCTATCCTGAAATCCCACCCTCCTCCCCCTAAAGCCCTCAGTTTGTTTCCCAGAGACCATAGTCTCTCATGGTTCATTCCCCCTTCTTTTTACTGCCCCCCTCCTTCTTCCTTTTCTTCTCCTACCAGTCTTCCCACTTCTTATGTTCCATAAGTGAGTGAAACCATATGATAATTGTCATTCTCTGCATGACTTATTTCAGTCAGCATTATCTCCTCCAGTCCCGTCCATGTTGCAGCAAATGTGAAATCGTTCTTTTTGATGGCTAATATTCCATTGTATATATGGACCATATCTTCTTAATCCACTCATCTGTTGCAGAGCATCTCAGCTCCTTCCACCATTTAGCTATTGTGGACAATGCTGCTATGAACATTGGGGTGCATATGGCCCTTCTCCTCACTATGTCTGTATCTTTGGGGTAAATACCCAGTAGTGCAATGGCTGGGTCATAGGGTAGCTCAATTTTTAACTTTTTAAGGGACCTCCACACTGTTTTCCAAAGTGGCTGTACCAACTTGCATTCCGACCAACAATGTAAGAGGGATCCCCGTTCTCCACATCCTCTCCAACATTTGTTGTTTCCTGCCCCTTTCATTTCTATTTTTGAAGTAGCTTCAGGAGAATAGGTACTAATTCTTCTTTAAATGTTTGATAGAATTCCCCTGCGAGGACATGTGGATTCTTGTTTTTGGGAGATTTTGATTACTGATTTAATTTTTTGCTGCTTATGGATCTATTCAGGTTTTCTATTTCTTTCTGTTTCAGTTTTGGTAGTTTATATATTCCTAGGAATGCATCCATTTCTTCTGGTTTGCCTACTTTTTTAGCATATAATTGCTCATAATATTCTCTTATATTTGTTTGTATTTCTTTGGTGTTGTTTGTGATCTCTTCTCTTTCATTCATGATTTTATTTGGATCCTTTCTCTTTTCTTTTTGAAAAGTCTGGCTAGGGGTTTAGTGATCTTATTAATTCTTTCCAAGAACCAGCTCCTGGTTTCATTCATCTGTTCTGTTCTTTTGATTTCTATTTCATCGATTTCTGCTCCAATCTTTATAATTTCACTTCTCCTGCAGGATTTAGGCTTTATTTGCTTTTCTTTTTCCAACTCTTTTAGGTATAAGGTTATGTTGTGTATTTGAGACTTTTCTTGTTTCTTGAGAAAGGCTTGTAATTGCTTCTCTATATACATCCCCTTGGGATGCCTGCATCCCAAAGTTTCTTAACTGTCATTTTTTCATTTTCACTTGTTTCCATGTATTTTAAAAATTCTTCTTTAATTTCTTGGTTGACCCATTTGTTCTTTAGTGGGAGGCTCTTTAATCTGCATGTATTTGTGGCCCTTCCAAATTTTCTTTTGTGATTAAGAGAATTTTAAAGCACTGTGGTCTGAAAGTATGCAGGGAATAATCCCAATCTTTTGGCACTGGTTGAGACCTGATTTGTGACTCAGTATGTGATGTATTCTGGAGATTTTTCCATTTGCACTTAAGAAGAATGTATATTCTGTTGCTTTAGGATGAAATGCTAATCTGTGAAGTCCATCTGGTCCAGTGTGTCATTCAAAGCCCTTGTTCCTTCTTTTTTTTTTTTTTAAGATTTTATTTATTTATTTGACAGAGAGCCAGCCAGTGAGAGAAGGAACACAGCAGGGGAGTGGGAGAGGAAGAAGCAGGCTCCCAGCAGAGGAGCCCGATGTGGGACTCGATCCCAGAACACTGGGATCACGCCCTGAGCCGAAGGCAGATGCTTAATGACTGTGCTACCCAGGTGCCCCTCAAAGCCCTTGTTCCTTGTTGGTCTTCTGCTTAGATGATCTGTCCATTTCTGAGAGCAGGTTGCTAAAGACCCCTACTTTTATTGCATTATTTTCAATGTGTTTCTTTAGTTTTATTTAATAGGTTTGTGTAATTGGCTGCTCCCAAGTTAGGGGCATAAATATTTACACTTGTTGGATCTTCTTGTTGGATAGACCCTTTTATAATGATATAGTGTCCTTCATCTCTTATTATAGTATTTGGTTTAAAATCTAGTTTGTGTGATATAAGGATGGCTACGCCAGTTTTCTTTTGATGTCCATTGGCATGATAAGTTGTTCTCTACTCCCTCATTTTCAATCTGAAGGCGACTTTGTGTCTAGCATGACTCTCTTGTAGCAGCATATGGATGGGTCTTGTTTGTTGTTGTTGTCGTTGTTGTTGTTGTTTTAATCTAACCTGATACTCTGTGTCTTTTGACTGGAGTTTTTAGTCCATTTACATTTAGAGTAATTATTGAAAGATATGAATTTAGTTCCATTGTATAACCTGTAAGGTCACTCTTTCTGTAGATTGTCTCTGTTTCTTTCTGGTCTTTGTTACTTTTGGGCTCTCTTTGCTCAAAGGATCTCCTTTAATATTTTTGCAGGGCTCATTTAATGATCACAGATTCCTTTAGTTTCTGGTTCTCCTGGAAGATCTTTATCTCTCCTTCCATTCTGACTAACAGTCTTGCTGGATAAAGTATTCTTGGCTGCATGTTTTTTCTCATTTATTACTTTGAATATATCATGCCAGTCCTTTGATCTGCCAGGTCTCTTTGGATAGGTGTGCTGCTAGCCTCATGGAAGTGGGTCATGCTGGGCTTCTGCCTTTTGCTGTGCGCCTGCTCAGAGAGCAGTCACCCGACCATACAGTGGTTCCCAGTTTTGGCAACACTGAGCAGAGAACCAGAGCCTAGCCTCACTGCTTTCAGCTGGCTTCCCTGCTCTGGTGCTTGGGAACTCTGCCACACTCATGCACCCCTGTTCTTTTTGTGACCCCAGGGATCCTGAGATCATGCTGTGCCACCTGGGATTCTGGCTGGCTTTGCCCCCTGAGCACCTTTAAGCCAGGGACATCCTCAACTGTAGCAGACTTCTAAAAGTTTGGGTTCTGTGCTCTGCTGCTTATAATACTTTCTGGTAGCCTCCTTAAGCAAGTTCCCTCCCCTCTGCCGTTTATTATCTAACATATATCACCTCAGATTCACATCTCTGCACCTCCTACCTTCCAAAAAGTGATCGCTTTTCTATTTCGAGAATTGCAGCAATTCTTTTCTCAGATCTCCCATCTGAGAAAGGTGTTCAGGTGTTCACAGGTGTTCAGAATGATTTGATCACTATCTAGCTGAAATCTAGGGACCAGAAAAAATTAGGGACCCCTACTCCTCTGCCTTCTTAACTCCTCTAATATTTCATTCTTTTTTACGGCTGAATAATTTTTCATATTCATGTATATACAGCACTTCTTCTTTATCCAGTCATCAACTGATGGACACTTGGGCTGTTTCTCTAATTTGCCCATGGTAGATAATGCTGCTATAAACATTAGGGTGCATATATCTCTTTAAATTAGTATTTTTATATTCTTTGAGTAAACACCTAGTAGTGTGATTGATGGACGGTAGGGTACTTCTATTTTTATCTTTTTGAGGAAACTCCATAGTATTTTCTAGAGTGACTGTAGCAATTCATATTCCTGCCAACAGCATGGGAGGGTTCCCTTTTCCCACCATGTCACCAACACTTGTTTTTTTCTTTTGTGTATGTGTGTGCACATTTTTTATTTTTGCTTAGCTTTTATTAAATTTCACTAGTTAACATACAATATGATATTAGTTTCAGATATACAATTTAGTGATTCAACACTTACATACAACACCTGGTGCTCATGATATCAAGTGCACTCCTTAATACCCATCACACACTCAATCCATCATCTCACCCACCTGCCTTCTGGTAACTATCAGCTTGTTCTCTATAGTTAAAAGTCTGTTTCTTGGTTTTCCTCTCTATTTTTCCCCTATGATCATTTGTTTCATTTCTTAAATTTAATATATGAGTGAGATCATATGGTATTTGTCTTTCTCTGAATGACTTATTTCACTTAGCATAATAAGCTCTAGCTCCATCTGCATCATTGCAAATGGGAACATTTCATTCTTTTTTATGACTGAATACTATTCCATTATGTATAAATGTGTGTGTGTGTATATATATATACCACATCAGTTGATGGATATTTGGGCTATTTCTAGAATTTGGCTATTGGTCTACAATTTTTATTTTTCTTTCTTCTTTCTTTCTTTCTTTCTTTCTTTCTCTTTCTTTCTTCTTTCTTCTTTCTTTCTTTCTTTCTTTCTTTCTTTCTTTCTTTCTTTTTTCTTTCTTTCTTTCTTTCTCCTTTGGTATTAGTGCAATGATAGCCTCAGAAAGAGGAAGTCCTCTCTTTTTCTCTATTTTACATGAGTTTGAGAATGAGTGGTTTCAGTTCTTTTTTAAATATTTGGTAAAATTCACCACTGAAGACATCTAGCCCTGACTCCTCTTTATTGGGATACATGTTTTGTTTTGTTTTGTTTTTACAAAATACACAATATTCTTTTGGGCTTTTGTCACTTTAAATACATCTGAATCATTCTGTGTTATACATCCTGTTTTTTTTTCTTTTTTTCACTCTGTTTTTAAAGGTGTAATTTACATTCAGTAAAATATGTAGATATAAGTGTACAGCTTTTATCTCCAAATGTATTATCACTTCATTCTAGGAAATATAAAAACTTCACTCTAACATCACTCCATTTCTTCTTCTATCTTTTGTACTTTTGGGTCCTGAAAATCATATCTTGATTTAAACCCAACAATGTGGTTTTATTATTATTGTTTTATACAGTTTCCTTTAATTATTTTAAAAAAGAGGAGAGAAAAATGTATTTAGACTATCTCTTAGTTTTACTTTTACAGTATTATTTACTGTTTTTTTCCCCTTATTTTCTTCATGTGTATTTGAGGGACTGCTTGGTGTCATTTCTATTCAATCTGCAACATTTACTTTACCATTTCTTGTAGGGTAAGTCCGCTAGCAACAATACCTACCAGTGTTTGCTTATTTGGAAATGTGTTCATTTTGCATTCAGTTTTTATTTAAGTATAGTTGACACACAATGCTACATTAGTTTCAGGTATACAATATAGTAATCCAACATCTCTATATGTTATGCTATACTCACCACAAGTGTAACTACCATCTGTCATCATGCAATGTTATGCAACATTATTGATTGTATTCCCTAGGTTGTACCTTTTATTCCAATGACTTCTTCATTCCGTAACTAGAAGCCTGTATCTCATGCTTACTTCTCCCATTTTGCCCATCTCCTGACAACACTTCCCTCTGGCAGCCACCAGTTTCTTAACAGTATTTATAAGTCTGATTCTACTTTTTATTGTTTACTTATTCGTTTGTTTTGTTTTTTAGATTCCACATATGAGTGAAATCATGTAGTATTTGTCTTTCTCAGTCTGATTTATTTTACTTAGCATAATACCCTCTAGGTCTATCCATGTTGTCACCAATGGCAAAATGTCATCCATTATTAGGACTGCATAATATTCTAATATATATGAAGAATAAGTTCTTTATCCATTCATCTATCCGTGGACACTCAAGTTGCTTTCATATTATGGCTATTGTAAATAATGGTGCAGTACACAGGGGTGAACATACCTCTTTGAGTTAGTGTTTTTGGGTGCATCTGGCTGGCTTAGGTGACTTTTGATCTTGGAGTGGTAAGTTTGAATTAGTGTTTTCATTTTCTCAAAATAAATATCCAGTAGTGGAATTGGATCAAATGGAATTTCTATTTTTAATTTTTTGAGGAAACTCCATACTGTTTTCCACAGTAGCTGCATCAATTCATATTCCCACCAACAGTGTACAAAGGTTTCTTTTTCTCCACATCCTTGGCAATACTTGTTATTTCCTGTCTTTTTTATTTTAGCCATTTGAACAGATGTATAGTGACATTTGATAGCAATTTTGATTTACATTTCCCTAATGATTAGTGATGTTGAGTATCTTTTCATGGGTACACTTGTATGTCTTTCTTTGGCAGAATGTCTATCCAGGTCCTCTGCCCATTTTTTAATCAGATTGTTTTTTAGGCAGTAAGTTGTATAAGTTCTTTATGTGTTTTGGATATTAACCCTTTATTGGATATTTCATTTGCAAATACTTCCTCCCATCCAGTAGGTTGCCTTTCTGTTTTGATATTGATTGCCTTCACTGTACAAAATCTGTTTATATTGATGTAAGCCCAATAGTTTATTCTTCACTTTTCTTTCTCTTGCCTGAAAAGACACATCCATAGGTATGTTGTTAAGGCCAATGTCTGCAGAAATGTGGTTTCACATCTGTTTTAGGCTTTAATCCATTATTTTTGTGTATGGTGTAAGAAAGTGCTCCAATTTATTCTTTTACATGTAGCCATCCAGTTTTTCAAGAAACATTTATTGGAAGGACTATCGTTTCCCCATCATATAATCTTGCATCCTGTATTGACCATATAGTTTGGGCTTATTTCTGGGCACTCTATCCTGTTCTATTCATCTACCTGCCTATTTTTCTGTTTTAATTACTACATCTTTGTAGTATATCTTAAAATACAGAATTGTGAACCCTCCAGCTTACTTCTTCTTCTGTGATATTTCTATGGCATTCAAGGTGTTTTGTGGTTTGGTCAAATTTTAGTATTATTTGTTTTAGTTCAGTGAAAAGTGCTGTTGGCATTTTGACATGCATTGCATTGAATCTATAGATTGCTTTGTGTAGTATGGACATTTTAACCATATTAATCCTTCTAATCTATTAGTACAGTATGTCTTTCCATTTGACTATGTCATGTTCAATTTCTTTCATTGATGAATTATACTTTTCAGAGTATAGATCTGCACTTTTGTTTGTCAAATTTTTATTACTAATTCAATATCATGACTAGCAATCAGTCTGTTTAAATTTTCTATTTCTTCCTAGTTCACTCTTGGAAAATTGTATGTTTTTAAAAATGTATCCATTGTTTCTAGGTTGTCTGGTCTGTTGGCATATAATATTCTCTTATAATCCTTCATGTTTCTGTGTGTCAGTTTTTTTCCTTCTTCATTTTTTATTTTATCAATTTGAGTCCTCTGTCTTTTTTGCATGGTGAGTCTGGCTTGAAGCTTATCCATTGTTTATATTTTCAAAGAATCAGCTCTTGGTTTTATTGAAATTTTTTCTTTCTTTCTTTCTTTCTTTCTTTCGTTTCTATTTCATTTATTTCTGCTCTGATCACTATTATTTGCTCTTTCTACTAGATTTGGACACTGTTCTTCTTTTTCTGCTTCCTTTAGGTGTAAGTTTAGATTGTTTGAGATTTTTCTTGTTTCTAGAGATAGGCCTTTATTGCTTTTTTTTTTATTTATTTACTCGACAGAGACAGAGATAGCCAGTGAGAGAGGGAACACAAGCAGGGGGAATGGGAGAGGAAGAAGCAGGCTCACAGTGGAGGAGCCTGATGTGGGGCTCGATCCCATAACGCCGGGATCACGCCCTGAGCCGAAGGCAGACGCCTAACCGCTGTGCCACCCAGGCGCCCCCTTTATTGCTTTAAACTTCCCTTTTAGGGGCGCCTGGGTGGCACAGCAGTTAAGCGTTTGCCTTCAGCTCAGGGAGTGATCTCAGTGTTCTGGGATCGAGCCCCACATCAGGCTCTTCTGCTATGAGCCTGCTTCTTCCTCTCCCACTCCCCTGCTGTGTTCCCTCTCTCACTGGCTGGCTCTCTGTCAAATAAATAAATAAAATCTTAAAAAAAAAAAGGAACGAGGGCTTTGAATGACACACTGGACCAGATGGACTTCACAGATTAGCATTTCATCCTAAAGCAACAGAATATACATTCTTCTTAAGTGCAAATGGAAAAATCTCCAGAATACATCACATACTGAGTCACAAATCAGGTCTCAACCAGTGCCAAAAGATTGGGATTATTCCCTGCATACTTTCAGACCACAGTGCTTTAAAATTCTCTTAATCACAAAAGAAAATTTGGAAGGGCCACAAATACATGCAGATTAAAGAGCCTCCCACTAAAGAACAAATGGGTCAACCAAGAAATTAAGAATTTTTAAAATACATGGAAACAAATGAAAATGAAAAAATGACAGTTAAGAAACTTTGGGATGCAGGCGTCCCAAGGGGATGTATACAGAGAAGCAATTACAAGCCTTTCTCAAGAAACAAGAAAAGTCTCAAATACACAACATAACCTTATACCTAAAGGAGTTGGAAAAAGAAAAGCAAATAAAGCCTAAATCCTGCAGGAGAAGTGAAATTATAAAGATTGGAGCAGAAATCGATGAAATAGAAATCAAAAGAACAGAACAGATTAATGAAACCAGGAGCCGGTTCTTGGAAAGAATTAATAAGATCACTAAACCCCTAGCCAGACTTTTCAAAAAGAAAAGAGAAAGGATCCAAATAAAATCATGAATGAAAGAGAAGAGATCACAAACAACACCAAAGAAATACAAACAAATATAAGAGAATATTATGAGCAATTATATGCTAAAAAAGTAGGCAAACCAGAAGAAATGGATGCATTCCTAGGAATATATAAACTACCAAAACTGAAACAGAAAGAAATAGAAAACCTGAATAGATCCATAAGCAGCAAAAAATTAAATCAGTAATCAAAATCTCCCAAAAACAAGAATCCACATGTCCTCGCAGGGGAATTCTATCAAACATTTAAAGAAGAATTAGTACCTATTCTCCTGAAGCTACTTCAAAAATAGAAATGAAAGGAAAACCCAAACACATTCTATGAAGCCAGCATTACCTTGATCCCAAAACCAAAGATGCCACCAAAATGGATAATTACAGACTAATATCCTTGATGAACATGAATGCAAAAATTCTCAGCAAGATAGTAGCTAATAGGATCCAACAGTACATTAAAGGGATAATTCACCACACCCAAGTGGGATTTATTTCCTGGGATGTAAGTTTGATTCAACATCTGCAAATCAATCAGTGTGATATACCACATTAATAAAAGAAAGGGCAAGAACAATATGACCCTCTCAATAGATGCAGTAAAAGCATTTGACAATATACAGCATCTTTTCTGGATTAAATCTCTCTGCAGTGTAGGGACATAACTCAATATCAAAAGCCATACACAAAAAACCCAAAGCGAATATCATCATCAATGGTGAAAACCTGAGAGATTTTCCCCCAAGGTTAGGAACACAACAAGGATGTCCACTGTCACCACTGTTGTTCAAAACTGTACTGGAAGTCCTATCCTCAGCAATCAGACAACAAAAGAAATAAAAGTCACCCAAATCAGCAAAGAAGAAATCAAACTTTTGCTCTTCCCAGATGACATGATATTCTATGTGGAAAACCCAAAAGATTCCACCTCAAAATTGCTAGAACTCATATAGGAATTCAGCAAAGTGGTAGCATATAAAATCAATGCTCAGAAACCAGTTGCATTTCTACATACTAACAATGAGCCAGAAAAACAGAAATCAAAGAATGGATCCCATTTACAATTGTACCAAAATACATAGATACCTAGGAATAAACCTAACCAAAGAGGTAAAAGATCTGTACTCTGAAAATTGTAGGATACTTATGAAAGAAATTGAGAAAGACACAAAGAGATGGAAAAACATTCCATGCCCACAGATCAGAAAAACAAATATCGTTAAAATGTCTATGCTACCCAGTCAACCTACACATTCAATGCAATCCGTATCAAAATACAATCAATATTATTCACAGAGCTGGAAAAAAAATCCTAAAATTTGTATGGAACAAAAAAGACCCCGAATAGCTGAAGGAATGTTGAAAAAGAAAATCAAAGCTGGTGGCATCACAATGCCAGACTTCAAGCTATATTATAAAGCTGTAATCATCAACACAGTAGGGTACTCGCACAAAAACAGACACATTGATCAATGGAACAGAACAGAGAACCCAGAAATGGACCCTCAACTCTATCGTCAATGAAACTTCAAAAAATCAGGAAAAAATATCCAATGGAAAAAGACAGTCTCTTCGACAAATGATGGGAAAATTGGACAGCCACACGCAGAAAAATGAAACTATACCACTTTCTTACAACACATACAAAAATAAATTAAAAATGGATGAAAGACCTAAATGTGACACAGGAATCCATCACAATCCTAGAGGAGAACACAGGCAACAACCTCTTTGACCTCAGCTGCAGCAACTTCTTGTAAGAAACGTCTCCAAAGGCAAGGGAAACAAAAGCAAAAATAAACTATTGGCACTTCATCAGGATCAAAAACTTTTGCACAGCAAAGGAAACAGTTGACAAAACTAAAAGACAACCTACAGAATGGGAGAAAATATTTGCAAATGTCTCATCAGACGAAGGGCTAATATCCAAAATCGTTAAAGAACTTATCAAATTCAACACCCAAAAAACAAATAATCCAGTCAACAAATGGGCAGAAGACATGAACACTTCCCCAAAGAAGACATACAAATGGCTAACAGACAAATGAAAAAATGTTCAACATCACTTACCATCAGGGGAATACAAATCAAAACCACAATGAGATACCACCTTACACAAGTTAGAAAGGCAAAAATTAACAAAACAGGGAACAACAAATATTGGCAAGGATGTAGAGAAAGGGGAACCCTCTTACACTGTTGGTGGGAAAACAGTATCAAGTTTCCTTAAGATGTTAAAAAATAGAGCTACCCTATGACCCAGCAATTGCACTAAATGGTATTTACCCCAAAGATACAGATGTAGTGAAAAGAAGGGGCACATGCACCCCAATGTTCATAATAACAATATCCACAATTTCCAAAATATGGAAAGAGGCCAGATATCCATAGTCAAATGAATGGATAAAGAAGAGGTGGTGTATATATATACAATGGAATATTACTCAGGCATCAAAAAGAATGAAATCTTGCCATTTGCAATGATATGGATGAAACTAGAGGGTATTGTGCTAAGCAAAATAAGTCAGTCTGAGAGACAAATAGCATATGATTTCACTCATATGTGGAATTTAAGAAACAAAACAGATGAACATGGGGAAGGGAAGGAAAAATAAAATAAGACAAAATCAGAGAGGGTGACAAACCATAAGAGACTGTTAACACTAGGAAACAAACTGAGAGTTCCTGGAGGGGAGGTGGGTGGGGGGATGGAGTAACTGGGTGATGGGCATTAAGGAGGGCAGTTGATGTCAGGAGCACTGGGTTTTACATGCAACTGATGAATCACTAAATTCTACCTCTGAAACTAATAATACAATATTTGTTAATTAGATTGATTTTAAATTTAAAAAAATAATGAAATCTTGCCATTTGCAATGACATGGATGGAGCTAGACAGCACTGTGCTAAGAAAAATAAGTCGGTCAGAGAAAAACAAATACCATATGATTTCACTTAAATGTGGTATTTAAGAAACAAAGATCATGGGAGAAAAAGAGAGAGAAAGGCACAGAAGGAACAGACTCTTTATTACAGAGAACAAACTAATGGTTAGCAAGGGGAGGTGGGTGCGAGTATGTGTTAAATAGAGGATGGTGATTAAGGGGGGCACTTGTTCTGATGAGCACCAAGTGTTGTATGTAAGTCTTGAATCACTATATTTTATACCTAAAACTGAAGAAAGAAGAAAGAAAGAAAGAAAGAAAGAAAGAAAGAAAGAAAACAAAAGAAAATGAAAAAAGTGATCCAAAACCTTTGAGATGCAACAAAAGTGGTTCTAACAGGGAAGTTTATAGCAATACAGGCCTATCTCAAGAAGCATGAAAAATCTCAAACAACTTAACCATACATCTAAAGGAGCTAGATCTAAAGAACATACATCTAAAGAACAACAAACAAAACCTAAAACCAAAAGGAGGAAGGACATAATAAAGGTTAGACCAGAAATAAATGATGTGCAGCTAAAAAGAGAAAAAATAATTGAACAGATCAATGAAACCAGAAACCACTTCTTTGAAAAAAATCAATAAAATTGAGAAGTCTCTACCAGACTTATCAAGAAAAAAAGAGAAATTTCTCAAATAAATAAAATAACAAATGAGAGAGGAGAAGTTACAACCAAACCACAGAAATTCAAACAATTGTAAGAGAATATTATGAAAACTATATGCTAACAACTTGGACAAACTAGAAGAAATGTATAAATTCCTAGAAACATATAAACTACGAAAACTGAATCAGGAAGAAATAGAAAACTTGAACAGACCATTAACCAGAAAAGAAATTGAATCAGTAATCAAAAAACTCTCAACAAATGAAAGTCCAGGACCAGATGGCTTCACAGGCAAATTCTACCAAACACTTAAAGAAGAGTTAATACCTATTTTCTCAAACTATTCCAAAAAATAGAAAAGGAAGGAAAATTTCCAAATTCATTCTATGAAGTCAGAATTACCTTGATACCAAAACCAGATAAAGACTCTACTAAAAAAGAGAACTATAGGCCAATATCATTGATGAATCTGTATGTAAAAATTCTCAAAAAATACTAGCAAACCGAATCCAACAGTACATTAAAAGAATCATTCACCACAATCAAGGGGGATTTATTCCTGGGTTTGAATGGTATTCAGTATTTGCAAATCAATCAACATGACACATCACATCAGTAAGAGAAAGGATGAGAACCATATGATCCTTTCAATAGATACATTTGACAAAGTACAACATCCATTCATGATAAAAACCCTCAACAAAGTAGATTTAGAGGGAACATACCTCAACATAATAAAGGCCATCTATGAAAAGCCCATAGTTAACATCATCCTCAATTGGGAAAAACTGAGAGTTTTTCCTCTATGGTCACAAACAAGACAAGGATGTCCACTCTCATCATTGTCATTTAACATAGTACAGGAAGTCCCAGCCACAGCAGTAGGACAACAAAAAGAAATAAAAAGCATCCAAACTGCAAGGGAGAGATCAAACTTTCACTATTTGCAAATGACATGATACTCTATATAGAAAACCTGAAAGACTCCACCAAAAAACTGCTAGAACTGATAAATGATTTCAGTAAATTTACCTGATACAAAACAACATACAGAAATCTGTTGCATTTCTATACACAAAATCAGGGAATCAATCCCATTTACAATTGCACCAAAAACAGTAAGATACCTAGGAATAAACCTAACGAAAGAGGTAAGATCTATTCTCTGAAAACTATAAAACACTGATGAAAGAAATTGAAGATGACACAAAGGAATGGAAAAGCATTCCATGGTCGTGCACTGAAAGAATAAACACTGTTAAAATATCTATACCACACAAAGCAATCTACACATTTAGGGCAATCCCTATCAAAACACCAACAGCATTTTTCACAGAGCTAGAACAATCCTAAAATTTGTATGGAACCACAAAAGACCCTGAATAGCCAAAACAATCTTGAAAAAGAAAAGCAAAACTGAAGGCATCACAATTCTAGACTTCAAGTTATATTATAAATCTGTAGTGATCAAAACAGTATTGTACTGTTACAAAACTAGACACATAGATCAATAGAACAAAACAGAAAACCCAGAAATGAACCCACAACTATATGGGCAATTAATCTTCAACAAAGCAAGAAAGAATATCCAATGGGAAAAAGACAGTCTCTTCAACAAATGGTATTGGGAAAACTGGACAGCAACACACAAAAGAATGAAACTGGATCACTTTCTGACACCGTACACAAAAATAAATTCAAAACCTACATAAGTGATCTGAAACCATAAAAATCCTAGATGAGAACACAGGTAGTAACCTCTTTGACGTTGTCAATAAACAGAAGCAAAAATAAACTATTGGGAATACATAAAAATAAAAAGCTCCTGAACAGTGAAGGAAACAACCAACAAAACTAAAAGACAACTTATGGAATGGGAGAAGATACTTGCAAATGACCTATCTGAAAAAGGGTTAGTATCCAAAATATATAAAGAACTTATAAAACTCACCCCCCCCAAAATGAATAATCCAATTTAAAAATGGGCAAAAGATATGAACAAACATTTCTCCAAAGAAGATGTACAGATGGCCAACAGACACATGGAAAAGAGGCTCGTCATCACGAATCATCAGGGAAATGCAAATCAAAACTACAGTGAGATATCACCTCACACCTGTCAGAATGGCTAAAATCAACAATACAAGAAACAACAGGTATTGGCAAGCATGTGGAAAGGGGAACCCTCTGCTGTTGGTGTGAATGCAAACTGGTGTAGCCATTCTGGAAAACGGTATGGAGGTTCCTCAAAAAGTTAAAAATAGAAATGCCCTACTATCCAGCAATTGCACTACTAGGTATTTACCCAAAGAATACAAGAACACTAACTCAAAGAGATACATGCATCCTTATGTTTATAGCAGCATTATTTACAATAACCAAGAGACAGAAAGCAGACCAAGTGTCCATGGACTGATGAATGGATAAAGATGCAGTATATATACACACACACACAATGGAACATTACTTAGCCATAAAAACGACTGAAATCTTTCCATTTGTAATGAATGGAAATGAATGAGCTAGAGAGTATAAGGGTAACCGAAGTCAGTCAGAGGAAAGCAAATACCATATGATTTCACTCATAAGTGGAATTGAAGAACAAAACAAAGGAGCAAAGGGGAAAAAATAAGAAAGGGAGAGAGAAAGACAAATCAAGAACCAGACTCTTAACCATGGAGAACAATCCGATGGTTATCAGAGGGGAGATGGTTGGGGGATAGGTGAAATAGGAGATGGGGATTAAGGTGTGCACTTGTGATGAGCACTGGGTGATATATGGAAGTGTTAAATCACTATATTGAACACCTGAAACTAATATTACACTTTATGTTAACTGGAATTCAAATGAAAACTTTTAAAAAAAAGACAACTACATAAAGCATTAATTATTAGAGTGTCGTAATAGGAATACACTAAAGACAAAAAAATTTTGTTTTGAATGAAGTGTTACTGCCTTTTGGTCTGAACTGCCATCTTCTAGTAATTTGCCAAAATGACCAACACAAAGGGAAAGAGAAGAGGCACCCTCTGTATGTTCTCTAGGCCTTTTAGAAAACATGGAATTGTTCCTTTGGCCACATACATGCCAATCTACAAGAAAGGTGATGTAGACATCAAGGGAATGGGCACTGTTCAAGAAGTGCTTCATAAATGTTACCATGGCAAAACTGGAAGAGTCTACAGTGTCACCCAGCATGCTGTTGGCCTTGTATACAGACAAGTGAAGGACGAGATACTTGATAAGAGAATTAATGTACATATTGAGCATATTAAGCCCTCAAAGAGCCAAGATAACTTCCTGAAGTGTGTGAAGGAAAATGATCAGAAAAAGAAGGAAGCCCAAAAGATAGGTACTTGGATTCAACTGAACCTCCAGCCTACTCCACCCAGAGAAGCACACTTTGTAAGCACCAAAGGAGCCTGAGCTGCTGGAATCCATTCCCTATGAATTCATGGTACAATAAGTATAAGAAAAAGAAAAGACATCAAGACTGTAAAAAAAAAAAAAAAAGAAAGAAAAGAAAAGTATTATCATTTAACAGATTAAGAAAATGAAGCATATGGAGGGGAGAAGGATAGGGGATGGGATAACTGGGTGATGGGCATTAAGGAGAACACTTGATGTAACAAGCACTGGGTATTGTATGCAACTAATGAATCAATAAATTCTACCTCTGAAACTATTAATACAGTATATGTTAGTTAAATTGAATTTAAATTTAAAAAAATTTTTTTAAAGAAAGAAGATGAAGCATAGAGGTCTTTACCTTTCCTTAAAGGAATCTGCAGTTAGTTACTGACCAGGGTGACTCTGCACTAGACAAAGAAAAATATGCAGATTTGAAGGGCCAGTGTGGAAACTTATAGAAGTCATGTGATAAATAGAGTTTGGGCCAAATCCATGTCACAGTGGGTCTAGTGT
Source organism: Ursus maritimus (assembly GCF_017311325.1). NCBI lineage: Eukaryota > Metazoa > Chordata > Mammalia > Carnivora > Ursidae > Ursus > Ursus maritimus. Next base: position 78,844,217 of record NW_024426663.1, on the reverse strand, counting down.
ATCCACAGATTAATTCTTTGGTTATTTCTCCTGGTCTTAAATACATAGTTGGAGGAAATAATCTTTCACATAACCGTACGTTGGTTCTTACAGAATGGGAGCTACTATGGTAAGAAGGACTAAGTTGAAGTCCCTGAAAGTATTTTTCCATAGCAAAATCATAATTAAAAACCAATATTGCAACTGTGAGAAAAAAATTGCAGGGATTAAAGCCATCATCAAATATGCGAGAATGATCGTCACTACCCTGTTTCTATTTAACTTGTTTGTTTATCTAATGTCAAGGCCACCATACTTGTGGAACAAGTAGGGATTACCATAAAGTTAATTAGGAAGTTCCAAAAATTGTAGCATCTGCGGAAGATTTTGTATCTTTGCTTTAGCAAATCAACATAGTCCCTTCCCTGGAAAATGAGATTTTTCTTCATGTAAACCAGCAAGAATTATCACAAACAGTACAATATCACTTGACATGTACACCAGTATATCTGTGCTGTCTTTCCTCAGAGCTATCTCAACTGTTCTGCATTCTGTTATAATACAGTCTATAGGAATGTGGATCGTATAGAAATCTCACAATATGTCGTGCTGGTCCACTAAATTAATGATCTCAGGCCAGGTGGAACTGATGTGCACAAAATTGTGAGTATGTTATGCCTTCATAAAATATTTGCATGACAACAGGGGGAGATAAGACCCATGAAATTTCAAGGAACTATCATATCAAGAAGTGCAACACTCATTCATATAGAGCATGTAAAGATATCCCCTAAATCTCCTCTAAAGTGAAAAAAACCTACTTCATCTTAAACAGTTACCTGTAAGAAAGAGGCACAGTAATTGCTGAGTCACTTTGGATTTGGAATGCAAGATATACCACGTTCGGTTATGTTGCTCCAACTTTTTCCACCATTAGTCCGTATGATGTCCCAAGGCTTTACAGCATATCTAGGCTGCAGTAAAAACCACTCTTCCGCTTGGGTTTTAAGAACCATCAGATCCGATTCCAATGTTTCATGAGTCAGGGCAAAATAGGGATTCTGGACAGACCTTCTGAAAAAACCCAATGGGTATATAACACAAAAAGTCTTAGGGTTTCAGTGCAAAGTCACATCCTCTTCTGCCTATATTTTCAAGAAACAATTCCCAGATTGTTAATGGGCCCTGGGGATGTTAATGGGCATATACGGAGAAACCTTTCAGAATGGGCACAGGAGTTGAGAATATTTGTGAGCATGTGAATGTCTGTCAGCCTCTTTCCTCAGCCACTCCAAGAGTTACTCAGTGGACCTGTGTATAAATTGGCAGTGGGGCTGGGAATGGAGGCTATGCATTGGCTCAGTGGTATGGATTTTTCCTTACCACACTGATCAGCCTACCACTAGAACTGAGTGCCTTAATTGCCAAGACTAAAGGTTCACGTGGAGCGACAACTATCTGTCATTCTGAATCCTCAAGCAATCTCTCTGAGGGCAGGTTTATGACATTGGTCCCCTTCCAACATAAAAATTGTCATAATTATAACAGGACATATTCTACATATGGATTTGCCTTCCCTCTCTGCTATGCTTCTGCATCATTATCTGTGGACTTTAGGAATGCCTCATTCATCATCATGGTATTCCACATAGCACCCTCCCAAACTCATTTCAGCATAATAAAATGTGACAATGGCTCAGCGTCCATAAAAGGTATTGTTCTTTCCATGCAACACAGTACCTAGAAGTAGGTAGCCTTGGTAGATTTGGATGACCTACTGAAAAATATTATCTCATCAGCTTGGATATAACATCCTTATGGGTATTATATATCATGTATTATATGCTTTGTATATCTGGTGTACTTTTTTCCCAAATACAGAATACATAGGCTCAGGAACCAAGGAGCAGAAATGAATGTGAACACTCTCACCACCTAATATCTCACTTCAGCTTTTCTTTCCTCTTCTGCTCTTGAGGTCTTAGTTCCCTTTTAAAAGATAAATGTGTTCACCAGAAGGCACATCAATGGTTATGACTTCACCTGGTATTGTGGGACCTCATGCCATGATGCCATTGAACTGAGAATTAGTTAAGAAAATTAATTTCTTATGTGGGGCAAATAATCCCAATTATCAAGGGGAATAAGCTGGTTGCTACACAATGAGGAGAAGCAACACTATGTTTGGAACCCATGGAATTCTCTCGGTGAGTCTTAGTACTGCCATGTTTGATAGTTAGCATCATTCAAAAACTATGACAGCCCAACAAAGGCTTCATAACCTCTAGAAACAAAAGTCTGGTACAACTTACCAGGTAGTGGTTGAAAGCAAAGTAACATGAACTGGGTCATAAAATAATGTGATTGAAACCAATACCAGCAGTGGCCTCATGACCCATTACATCAATGAAGACTGTGGCTGTAATGGATATTTTTATGTATATATTAACCAATTATTTTCTTTTTTTTTTTTTAAAGATTTTATTTATTCATTCGACAGAGAGAGAGAGACAGCCAGCGAGAGAGGGAACACAAGCAGGGGGAGTGGGAGAGGAAGAAGCAGGCTCATAGGGGAAGAGCCTGATGTGGGGCTCGATCCCATAATGCCGGGATCACGCCCTGAGCTGAAGGCAGACGCTTAACCGCTGTGCCACCCAGGCACCCCTAACCAATTATTTTCTATTTCATTTGTAGACCATCAGACCCTGAGAAGTTACTCAGACTAGATGAAAAGGACAGTGTATTACCTGAAGTAATGGACTTGAGATGGGCACATAATGACTTGAGATGGACACATAACTGACAGGAGAGTGGGCCTCTTGCTGGAAAGAGGTAGGGAGTTGCCTATCCTAAGCTGAAGGCCTGAATTTCCTATGAGAGAGAAATACTCACAGAATGTGAGAATGTATGCAGACTGAACTAAGGATTAATTGTGCCAACCCCAAGCCTATTGGTCTCCAGATACATTTATTGCCCTTCCCTGATCTAGCCAGTTTGTGGTGGGGTAGAGCTGGTGCGATGAGGTGCTAATGACCCTGTAGGCTGCATTTTCTTAGTTCCCATATCCACAGAATATTGGAGGAGAGAATGAAGGGATAAGGTGAGCTAGTACTATCTCCCATTTTGCTTCAGGTGGCGCCTCAGGCAGCAGCAGTGAAAAGCTGCTCGAGCTCCTGCAAGACCAGTTTGCCATGCTGGCTGCAGTTTCTTCGAGATGACCCTACTCCTTGGGTTCTACTAATACCAACTTCTTTTATCTCAAGTGTAGGGATGTTAGCAGCTTCATACTGTTACTAATCTCAGGGTTTCCTCAATATCTCCTGTTTGGATTTGCAGCCCTTTTATCACTTGGGACACCAATGTTCTGCATTAAATAGCCTCCATCGTAAATACTTAAGTTGTTTCTATTTTCCTAGTTAGACCCTTCCTGACACAGGTGATCAATGACTTCATAAAAATTCAGATATTGTATGGTGACTAACATAATATAATAAAAAATATTAAAAATAAAATAAAAGAATTTAAAAATTCAGATATCAACTTACCTCACTGTTATGAATACACTTGCCTTCATAAATGAGACCATCCATAATATTTATTTCTCTAATTCAGGGCTTCCAACTTCAGTACTGTTGACATTTTGGGCTGGATAATTCTTTGTTGTGGGAGACTATCCTGTGCATTGTACAATGTTTAGCAGCATCCCGGGCCTCTACTTACTAGTTGCCAGTAATCCCTCCCTCCTAGGCTGCGACCACCAAAAATGTCTCCAGACATTGCCAAGTGTCCCCTGCAATGGGGGTGTGGGGCAAAACTGCCTCATGTTGAGAACAACTGCTTTAATTGAAAAGCTGATGAAAAACACTGCAGCCATTTCTTTTTCTCCTTTAAAGCAATGATTTATATTTGGACTAATCCCTCACTATTGTGTTTCAGTGTGGTTGTTACAGTAGAGTTTAGTAGATATGGCTGTAGCCTGTTATATGTATGATAATTTTATTTTTTCAATCTGCACGTTCAGTCACTTGCCAATGCAAAGTGTCCATGGTATAGAATGAAATGTTGCCTATAACTCCACAAAGGTGTCTCAGAGGTATTCTAAACTGTGCTGCCATCTTGTGTGGACATCTCACCATTTTCATTCATTCATTCATTCATTCAACCCATATTTATTGATTATTTACAGAGTGTTAGGCTCCTTTCTAAGCACATGGATGAACAATTTAAGAAGTACAGAAGTAAAGCTTTCAGTCTATCATTAGCTAGGCATAATAGCATGACACCCAGAGCTGCCACATAAGAAAAGGCTGTGTTCTTCTGGGAATGAGAGGATGTTTTTCTCAAGTCCCACTTTAATTAACAGAGACTCCCTCTTATAAGGATACGCCATTAAAGGCTGAGCCAAATGTCAGAAGGATAGGATGCACTTGGGTCCCACATTGGGCCACAGAATGAATGACTGAGCAACCTGTTAATGCCAATATGGATTAGGAACCACGGGATCATGGTCATGTGAGAACCATGTGGATGTAGCAATGCAAATCAAGCCCCATGACTCCCTTTGCTTTCACTTCCCTACTCAAAATAGTGCTTTTTGGTTTTCCTCTTCTCTCTAAGAAGGTAAGCAGAGATTCTATTAGAATCTCAATGACATCAGTTACCTTGTCTCTGCTTAACTAACAGTTCTCTTTATTCAGTTATCATTGTTGTAATTTTGAAATTTATAGACTGTCTTATATATCCAGCAAGCAAATGTGTTTATTTCTGTTATTCGAACACCTCCTCTAAAACTGTTCTAAATTAGGTGGAATTTGACATGTTCTACAGCCTTGCCTTGAATAGTCATGGTATTCCTTTCAGTCCTAAGAAACAGGAATCTTTGGTAAACTGTGTAATCTCTGTCTACTTGTCTTTTGTTCTTTTGTTCTTGTTCTCCATATATTTATTCATGATGGGCAAGTATTGTGCCATATGTTACTGACTAAATCCTCCCTAGTTGACTATGCTTGATAGTTTTGATGATGGTGCAGTGAAGGTGGCGATGGAGAAAATGAAGCGGCTTCTATGGCCATGTAGCTCCTTAATAAATGTAGTAGAATTATAGTTGGTGTTATTATAACATCTAGATATATACTTGGTGGCATTTGAATTAGTTAGTGACTATGCATTGAAAATAGGAAAGCATCAACAGTGGGACACAGAATTACTTGCCAGTGAGGATTGCCTTGGCCAGAGGTTCCTTTAGGAATGGTTAAGTTTCCTTCTGGTGAGTGCCCACCCTGTAAGGATCCCAGAAATAGCTAGTAGATAGAACACAGCAGATTTCCCAATTCCCTCACAGAAAGGTGAAACAAGTGCAGTTAAAACAGGTATACCCCACATATGTGTCCAGTGGTTGCCTCACCTGTTCTTCCCACTCTCGATCTCCCTACACCTGCTCCTTCCCTAATACCCTCCTGACTGCTTTCTTCACATCCTTATTCCTCAGTGTGTAGATCAGAGGGTTGAGTGTGGGCGCAAGGATCATGTACAGCACTGCCAGTGCTTTGCTCTGGTCCTGGGAGTAGTTGTCCTTGGGCTGCAGATACAAAAACATAATGGTCCCATAGAAGAGTGACACTACCATGAGGTGGGAGGCACAGGTCCCAAAGGCCTTTTTCCTTCCTTCTGCTGAGCGCATTTTTACTACTGCCCTGGCGATGCACACATAAGTGGTCAGGATGATGGAGACAGGCATGCCTAGGATGATTAGCCGGGCAATAAACATTTTAGATTCCGTCGGGCCAGTATCCACACAGGAGAGTTTAACAATGATCAACAGTTCACAAAAGAAGTGGTCCACATGCCGGTTTCCACATCGAGGGAGCACCATAGCCATTGAGGACTGTAGAAAGGAATTGGCAAAACCAGAGGACCAGGAAGCTGCTGCCAGGAGGTGACACAGCCTGGGGTGCATGATAGAAGCATAGCGCAGAGGCCAGCAAACTGCAACATAGCGGTCTATTGCCATCACTGCAAGGAGCACACACTCAGTGGAGCCAAGTGCCAAGGCCACCCAGTACTGGACCATGCAGCCGGCATAGCTGATCTTCTTGTTGCCTCCCCACATGTTCACCAGCATCTGGGGCACAATGCTGGTGGTGAAGCAGAGGTCAAGCACAGAGAGGTTTCTAAGGAAGAAGTACATGGGTGTGTGAAGTCCAGTGTCCAGGATAGAAAGCAGGATGATGGCCACGTTGCCCACAAGGGTTATGGTGTAGAATGTCAAGACAAAGAGGGAGAGAATGAGCTCTAACTCAGGCCGCTCAGAGAAGCCCACTAAGATGAAATCCCCACCTGTGCTGTCATTAGCTGTTTCCATCTCCTCTTCAGCCCTATCACTGCACCCTCTGCAGTGGGATTTAAGAATAATAAGTGGGTAATTAATACACATAATGGATTTAAGGGACAAGGGTGGTCCTTAGATGTGACGTAAATTCTACGTTTTTGTTTCCTTTTGTCCTTTCCATCTTATTTTTCCCCTGCAGTTGGATGAAAACTCCTGCAGGTCCATGATGTCCACAGTAATAAATGTATCACAACCAATTTCAGTTATAAACATAAACAGCATCTAAGTTCACTAATTTGACAGCCCGATCCTATGAATACTAAAAACTCATAAGGTCATTTAACATTCAGTCTCGTCCTCTCCCCAGCTAGGACTCCTTCCTGATGACCCCTTGTGCTTGAGAGAGGAGCTCTGGGCAGCTTCTCTCTCTCCCTGCCCCTTCCCTACCAGCATGTCAGCAGTGGCCATAGGGTCCTCCTGTTTGGGCCATGCATGGGGGGAGGGAAAGTTACAAAACAGTTCTTACTCTCCCAATCTGAGCCTAGGAGGTATTTAAAGAGCTGCCTCTTCTCTCATGGGAAAAGTTCAGGTTCTTAGAAGCCTCCTTACTGGGACAACAGGCCTGCAGGTTCCCAGCCTGGGCTGGTGCATCTTCCTCCTGTGAAGCTTACATCACCCTTTGTAGACTCTGCAGATCCAGCATTCTCTCCCAGCATCGTGCTACTTGATCCATTTGTCCCTCTGATGGCATTACTGGATTAGACTGGGGACAACCCTGCGCTAGCTCTCCCTTCACTGTGGCCCTCCTCCAACACAGACAAATGTCCCTTTCATCATTTGTCTCAAAACCATTGCAGCAGCCAAGACTTTCTTGAATCCACCACTGTAATAGCTGTTGGCTCTTCTCTCATCCCCCAGAATTTCTGATTTGGTTCACTCTGCTCCCTTCCAATTAAAATGTGCATTTACTAAAATGCCCAAGTAGCTCTTTTGAAGTCTCCCACCTGCACACCTATTGATGTGATGGGGCAGATACTTCAAAACACCCTTTCCTGGGGCGCCTGGGTGGCACAGTCGTTAGCGTCTGCCTTTGGCTCAGGGCGTGATCCCGGTGTTCTGGGATCGAGCCCCACATCAGGCTCCTCCGCTGGGAGCCTGCTTCTTCCTCTCCCACTCCCCCTGCTTGTGTTCCCTCTTTCGCTGGCTGTCTCTCTCTGTCAAATAAATAAATAAAATCTTTAAAAAAGAAAACACACCCTTTCCTGTTTGAAAGGGGTGGTTTCAGACTCAGACTACTGCTCAGTCCAAAGGAATCTTCATGAATTCTCTCTCCTCTTCTCTACTCTCTCTCTCTTTTTTTTTTAAAGATTTTATTTATTTGAGAGGGAGAGAGAGAGAGTGACCTGAGCCAAAGGCAGACACTTAACTGACTGAGCCACCCAGGCATCCTCCTCTCTACTCTCTTGACCTATTTAATTTGCTATGTGGAGGAAACTACTGTGAATGACTAGTCCAAGAATCATAAAACCATTTAAAAAATCATTTTCTTATAAATTCTACATATGATTGTATCTTTCACAACCTCTTTAACATTTGAGCCAAATATAAGGCAGCGAGATTCATTTTAAAGTACTGGTTCTTATGTACCAGAGGCAGTGGGACACTCAGTTTTGAGAGACAAAATTTTGTGGGACACCCACTTTTTTGGAGTAGCTTCTGTAGATACCTTTCAGGAAAATTGAGTGATAGTAAGGCAACAGATCTCAAATAAATGAGTTAGAGGGTAAAGTAATTTAAGCACTTGTTTTAGGCAGGAATTATAAATAAAGGTACCAAGAAAGAAACCAGAATTAGATAACAAAATTCAATCTACTTGAATAGAAGTTAAAGGAGAAATCAAATAGGCAAAAGGTTATTTCCATCTGTCATTAATAATTTCCACCTTGATTCTTTCTGTGACTTCTCGAGTTGTCCCTCTTCTGTTAAACAGAAATAATTCATAGGATTGTCTTCAAGATAGATTGCCACTGACTTCAGTAAGTTTTGAGATATCCAGGTCTTTCCAATTGTATTTTCCCCTTCATTAATCATATTGAATTAAGAAAGACTTTTTCTTAGTGATACTAGCTCCTCCTGGCAACAGTATCTTATCTCTCCATTGGCATGCAGGTTATTAACTGCACTCTTCATGCCTTTGGACTGAGCATATTGAGATCGTAAGGGTGGGGCACTGGTGTATATACAATGCTCTTTGTGTCTCTGTTCACAATCAGTTTGCTTCATTAGAACCAATGTTTAAACAAATTTGATGGGGAAGGATTTATATAATGGAAGGGTGAATAATTTTTTTACTAATTTATGCTTATATTTAAAAACTCGCAATGAAAATTAAAGCAAGAAGGTGAGAAGCTAGGGGAAGGAAAATTGATGGGGAGTGATTTGGGATTGCACAGAAGCAAGGGGGATACACACGGGATGTAATGGGAGAGCCACTTTATAAGTGAAATATTGGTTTCTCAGACACCCTGGGGACAGAGCTCAGAGATGTGACAATGGAAAAAGAGGAGTGTCTCTTGTCCATTATTAAATCTCCATCAGTTGTCAAATGTCTGGCAAGTGACAAGTGTATAGTCAGTTAATATCTGTCCAAAGATCTTAAGTATGTGACCTTTGAACCAAAACTAGAAACTCATATTTTGTTTGCCTCACATAAAACTTTTAAAATTGGGGGATTTCATTTTTTAATTATATTTTCTAGTATCTCATTTAAAAATTGGTGACCAGTAGCACCAAGCCAATATTCATCTAAGATGCTAATTTGCTGGAGGTAAATTTTAAGCAGACATTCCTCTCCAGTTCCCAGTCCTCACTATTGTCCATCTCCCCACCCCACCCTGCCTCACACAACCACCTTACCCCATCTACTGTCTGTGGCCATTTGAGATTGAACTCCATACATCCATTGCCTAAACCAAAGTCTTGCCATCATGTGACTCTATGGCTCCATCAACTCCAGACCCTGTGAAGACTCTGCAGGTTCCTATGCTTTTGATTGCAAATCATTTCATGTTCTTCCTGGAAGTGGGCTTGGCATATATTATACATCTGAGCAATATGAATTTGGCAAACAGAAACATGGGACAAAAGCCCATATACAGGTGGAGAAAACTCAATTCATTTGTTTTGACCACTTTGAAGTCTTTAAATATTACAAGAGACAGCCGTAATAAAAATAATCTGACAGCTGCTTTTTACTTTTTTATATCATGGTAATTGAACCACAAAATGAACTACCACGCAGCATCTCTCTCATAGGAAACTGTTCAGATTCTCCATGGGGAGAATAAGGAGACAAGAGGAAAGTGGTAATGGTGAAGAGAAAAGGATTAATTGGAATAAGAGGAATGACTTCATCAGGGAGTTGGACAGGTTTGCTAAAATTTGATAAAGGAAAGAATGATATTAAACTCATCATAATCAATGATGGATGAGTTCACTAAGTGATTCCTATTTGAACTGACTCAGAGAACTTGAACAGGCTATAATGTAGAGTCTAGAGCATTAAACATGAAATCAAGAGGACTTTGGCTCAACCACTTACTACATGTGTAAACTTGGGAAGGTCTTTAACTTTTGTGGGTCTTGGTTTACTCATCTGCAATATGAAAATAACAATATCATAATATTTTTTTCATAGGGTCATCTTGAAAATCAAAAAGATTATATACATGAACATTAAACTGTTATCTACTCAACAATTAATAAAATGGAATAATAGGAATAATGGTAACATTTCTCAAGCTTGCAATCTACAAAGGGCTTCATGTATATTGCCTCCTCTTATATTCATATGTAATCTCTGAACTTGTTATCATTATTGTCCCATTTTACAAAATAGAAAACTAAAGCCTATGGTAACTTAGTCCTAAAGCCTAGTCCACATCCCCAATATATGGTAGAACTAGGACTCAAAGTCAGAACTCACTGGTTCCAAAGTTCATGAACACTAAACTATCATACAATAGTGCCGGTATTAATGTAGGTGGCTATGCATATAATCCCTCTGTAGTTATCACTTTCAGTGCCTGGCACATACCAGGCACTTTACTGAGTGCAGAGTGAAGGGAAGAGCTGCCAGTCATTCAACAAAACTATTGCCAATCCTGACCACTCAGGATTGTAGAAAGAGGAAAGGAAAGATCAAGAGTTCAACATCAGGTGTCATCTTTATTCGCTGAAGTGTCCTTTTAATTAAAAAACAGCGACAAAAACAACGACTTCCTAGAACCTTAAAAGCATTAATGATCCAGTTTTATGCCAGTGTAGAAAGTCTAATTTGGGCACTCGTGAGAACTATGTCTTGGCTTTTCAGTCCTTCCCAGCTACAACCCTGCATCCAGAGAGATTGAAGGTAAAGAAACAATACTCACCTTCACACACATTTTTCAGTCTGATGTGTTAAAAGTCATGTTCTTGTCAAGCTCTTTATCATCCACTTAAAGACCTACTGTGGGCAAGAAATCTGAATTCTTGGGTAGAGAAGGGAAGCAATGCTAGGGCTCTCTCAGACACACAGGTCTCATCTCCCTACTATAAATAAAGTAACTGCCAAAGCAGCAAGATGCAGAACTGAGTATTCTCCTTGCCAAGACTATCAAGCCTTCAGACTGAATAAAACTTATCTGCCACAACAGCATATTAGGACCAAGGACACAAAGTGGGATTTGACAAAAACTGCCAGCACCCTCCTTTGCTTCTCTTCCTATTACTCTTTTCTGCTTTAGCCCACAAACTATTTGGCTTTGTCCCGCCCTCAGAAATGCTTATATGCACCCAAATCATGTCCTCATCCTCTTCTCATTTCCCTCCCAGGAGTGGGAAAAAGACATTATTCTGAGTCTTTGAAAAAGGAGTGGGTGGGGAATGGATCAAGGGTAATGTATATCTAGTATACCTAGAGTTTCTATAAGCTAAATCAGTTTCTGGCACTTCTCAGCTGAAAGCCTGTCCATTGTGCGCAAAGACCCAGAAGACGTTGATTTAACGTGGTGGCTGGGAGTTCTTTCTCCCTGTTCAAAAGACTTAGTTTGTAGTTGCAGGCAGCTTTTATAGTAAGTACCCAGGGAGCTTTGAGAAGTGTGATGACCCCATGTTTCACATCCACTGCAACCTTCACTTGTTTACTCTGCAAAAACATCTCTGAAGGAAGAGCCCCTAAGTGATCAATTACTGTGAGATAGTGAGAGGCCCTGGGGAGAAGGGATAAGTAGCGAAGAGGATGAACTTACTGAGGCACTAAAGCCTGTTGCTCCACATGTCCTCTGAAGTTTAAAAATATCTAGTTAATAAATGTGTTATTAAATGCTTAGCAGTATTTATACAGTTCCCAGCATTTTAGTAGTCTGAATAGAAGGAAGAATAACTAGACACTGTTGGAGAACAGAAGAAAAGGAAATTAAATGAGGCAGACTCCCTATTTGTAAGAGCTTGTCATTTTTTTACTACTACTATTAAGAAGTATGATACTTATAGCAGTGATTTTTGGCTGAATTTACACAAATAAGATAGTTTGAGGGAGAAACAATAAAATAAAGCTGGGCTAAAAAATGTTTTCTGTTACATCCTTCAATTTACCCAATAAAAATTAGTATATCCTTCATTACCATATAATAATTTCCTCTGGATTGAGACTAGGGGGGTAGTATTCACTCACTATGCAGACATCTAGTTTTTAAAAATTCAGTTGGATTCAGTCAAATAATATTTTCAGTTTAAAACATAAAAGGCCCAGCTGTACATTGACTTACTATGTAATCCAGCAATCACGGTACTAGGTATTTACCAGATTTCAAACTTTATGCCCACACAAAAACCATGTGATTGCTGATACCAGTGCTTTTTTTTAAAGATTTTATTTATTTATTTGACAGAGAGAGAGAGCACAAGCAGAGGGAGTGACAGGCAGAGGGAGAAGCATGTTCCCCACTGAGCAGGGAACCTGATATGGGACTCACTCCCAGGACCCTGAGATCATCACCTGAGCCAAAGGCAGACACTTAGCCAACTGAGCCACCCATGCATCCCTGTTGCTACCAGCTTTATTGACAACCCTCCAAAATGAGGAGTGTGCAAGATGTCCTTCAATAGGTGAATGATAAATAAAGTGGTACATCTGTACAGTGGAATACCATTCAGCAGTTTTTTAAAAGGACTACCAAGCAAAGAAATGGATGAAGCTTAAATTCATATTTTTAAGTAAAAGAAGCCAGTCAACATTAAATTCTCAAAGCAGGCTCTCACCATGAAATGGAAGTCTTCTCCTCATGGAATCTTCAGATGCAACAAAAAGTCTGGGTGTGGCAACCATAATTACTTTATAAGCTGAGAGGTCTTAATCCTAGTAAGAGCAGCTCAGAATTTGGGAATTCTGCTGTTACTATGGATGAGTATCAAAGGGCAGAGGGTTGGGTAACTGCAGAGAAGACGCTAATGCCCTGCCAAGTAAGATTCTTGTGTAAATACCAAGAGTTCAATGAAGAAAGAATTGCCTATAGAAATAAAAACAGAACATGCCACAAGGCAGAGGATAGTTTGTGAGGCTTTCTTCTTTGAGAAGGATATCTGTGTGTGCTTGCTCTTGCTCATGTCTTGAATTTTCTTTCAGTGTTTGTACAAGAGAATCATCCTACAGACACTGGTCCAGTCCATGAAGAACATAAAGAGGAAATCACAAATAACTATGCTTCTCATAAATTGAACATTATTCCCTGCTGGCATTTAAGACTTCCCGATAACTACACCCAACAAGAGGTGCTTATATCCATGCTATTTTGTATGTCTGGGGTATCAATTAGCATGTTGATAGTCCAAAACAAGAGAAACAAGGGGAAAATGAAAATAAAAACAGATGCTTTGGCTTGATCTCTGCTCAGTGGAAGTTGCTGGGACTGGAATATGTTCAATAAATATGTTGGGCAGATAGAAAGTTCCTTTGCCTCTTGGGAAATTTACATTATACCCATCATCCAGAATATTTTTTAGTCTAAAAGAACACTTTGTCTCTGGGTTCTTCTAAAAATTTTAATTAACATATTAGCCAAAGTCCACATAATCTCATCTGTGGACTTTGTTAAGCACAAATTAGTAAGTTATTAGTATAGTTCATAAGCATCAATGAGTTACCCCACCAAAACTATGTAATTTTAGAACAAAATCCTGAATATCACATCCCTGAAAATCATTTTTGTGGTGATGGTGTTAAAAAGGAAGTAAAAAACTGAAAAATAACAAAATACTTAAAACAGGATAAGTATTTGTCAGAAATAGTGAATACAGACTTCTGCTTCTGGCTGCGATAAGAGTAATTTTAGAAGAACAATACTGTAACCCAGAAAAACTAAAAATTAAACAAAACAAAACAAATCTTTGAGGAAACTGTTCATGACCAGGATTTGAAAAACTCAGATCATAGAGTAGAAAGAACTGCATGGTTGTGGTCTAACAATTTATGAGAAAATTTTCCCCATGGGAATTATTCCAACCATTGACATGAGACAAAAACTATGAATGTATTGAAAACCTTTTCCAAGGAATAGAGAAGCCAGAAGAGCTTTTGATGACTTCATGGAACCAAAGAGACAAATTGGAGGTTAAGCTCCTAAGAAAGCCAGGATTTGAGTGAGAAGGTTCCAAAGAGAAGGCCCTGAAAAATAATTCATATTTTCCCTAAGGAATCAATCAGTTCTTGCAATGTTTATGGAAAGAGACTAAGAAGCTAAGTAGAAAGTAACCAAACAATTGAGAATAATGTTTGCCATTTCCATGGTACCTCAGGAATTAAATTTTCAGTTCAGTATTTGTTAAAGAGAAGGGACTTACTTTAAGAGTCTGATTTTTTGTCCCTTTTTTTGGTTTGTTCATTTGTTTTCTTTCTTAAATACCACATATGAGGGAAATCCTATGGTATTCCTCTTTCTCTGACTGACTTATTTCACTAACACTATCTAAGTCCATACATGTTTTTAAAAAACTCTTAGTTTCAAACCTAGGAATGGGAAAACTAGTTGATCTGGTTTTAACTAGCTTACCCAAAGCATATTGAACTATGATGATCAAAGGAAATTAACACAAATTTTTAGAGAATAAAATAAATCATGTTCTCTACATTTGCAAAACACCTTATTTTGATTGTTATAACCTTAAACAGCTTAGTTATCCCAACTGATTCAATAAATAAACATCCATAACTTTACCTTACTTGAAGTTTCTCAACAATACTTGACCACAGAAAGCCCTGTAATTGTACTACTAGTAAGTAGTAGTAAATGCAAAATGGTACAGAATTTGGAAAATCTACACATTAAAAAATGAATTAAAAATTTTGTCCTATTAAAAAAAGAAATGGTAATTGCACTAAATGCATAGATTGCTTTGGATAGAATAGGCATTTTAACAATATTTGTTCTTCATGAGCATGGACTATCTTTCTGTTTCTTTGTGTCCTCTTCAATTTCTCTCATCAGTGCTTTATAGTTTTCAGAGTACAGGTTTTTCACCTCTTTGGTTAAGTTTATTTGTAAGTATCTTATTGTTTTTTTGTGCAATTATAAATGGGATTGATTCCTTAATTTCTTTTCTACTTCTTCACTATTGGTTTATAGAAATGCAAGAAATTCCTATATGCTGATTTTGTATCCTGTGACTTTACTAAATTTGTGTTATCATTTCTAGCAATTTTTTGGTGGAGTTTTTCAGGTTTTCTATATACAGTATCATGTCATCTGCAAATAGTGAAAGTTTAACTTCTCCCTTGCCATTTTGGATGCATTTTATCTCTTTGTGTTGTCTGATTGTTATGGATAGGACTTCCAATACTGCGTTAAATAACAGTGGTGAGGATGGACATCCCTGTCTTGTTTCTGACCATAGAGGAAAAGCTCTCAGTTTTTCCCCATTGAGTTTGATGTTAGCTGTGTGCTTTTCATAGATGGCCCATGTTATTTTGAAATATGTTCCCTTTAACCCTACTTTGTTGAAGGTTTTTATCATGAATGGGTGTTGTACTTTATCAAATGCTTTTTCTGCATCTGTTAAAATATCTACTGCTGAAAGCAATCTACAGATTTTATTCAATCTCTATCAAAATACCAACAACAGTTTTTACAGAGCTAGAACAAACAATCCTAAAATTTGTATGGAACCCCAAAAGACCCTGAATAGCCAAAGCAATCTTGAAAAAAAGAAAGCAAAGCTGGAGGCATTACAAATCCAGGCTTCAAGTTATGTTACAAAGCTATAGTGATCAAAACAGTAATGGTACTGGCACCAAAATAGACACATAGATCAATGGAATCAGATAGAAAACCCAAAAATGAACCCACAACTACACGGTCAAATAATCTTCAACAAAGCAGGAAAAAATAACCAGTGGCGGGGGGGGGGATGTCTCTTCAACAAATGGTATTGGGAAAACTGGACAACAACATGCAAAAGAATGGAACTGGACCACTCTGACACCATACACAAAAATAAATTCAAAATTGATTAAAGATATAAATATGAGACCTGAAACTATAAAAATCCTAGAAAATAAAACAGGCAGTAACTTCTCTGACATCAGCCATAGTGACTTCTTTACAGATATGTCTCCTGAGGCAAGGGAAACAAAAGCAAAAATAAACTATTGCAACTTCATCAAAATAAAAAGCTTCTCCACAGCAAAAGAAACAACCAACAAAACAAAAAAGCAACCTATGGGATGGGAGAAGATTTTTGCAAATGACATATCTGATAAAGGGTTAGTATCCAAAATATATAAAACTTATAAAACTCAACACCCCAAAATGAATAATCCAATTTAAAAATTGGCAAAAGACATGAATAGACATTTTTCCAAATCAATAGCACAAGAAACAACAAGTGTTAACAAGGATGTGAAGAAAAAGGAAGCCCTCTTGCACTGTGCTGGGAATGCAACCTGGTGCAATCACTCTGGAAAACATTATGGAGATCTCTTGAAAAGTTAAAAATAGAACTACCTTAGTAAGGAGGGCACATATTGCATGGTGCACTGGGTGTTATACACAACTAATGAATCATCGAGCCTTACATCGGAAACTGGGGTGTACTGTATGGTGACTAACATAATATAATAAAAAATCATTATAAATTAAAAAAAATAGAACTACCTTATGCTTCAGAAATTGTACTACTAGGTATTTACCCAAAGAATACAAAATACTAATTCAAAGGGATACATGCACCCCAATGTTTATAGCAGCAATATCTACAATAGCCAAACTATGGAAACAGCTCGAGTGTCTATTGACTGATGAATGGATAAAGAAGATGTGGTATAAATATATATACAATGGAATATTACTGAGCCATAAAAAATGAATGAAATCTTGACATTTGCAATGATGCGGGTAGATCTAGAGAGTATTATGCTAAGGGAAATAAGTCAGAGAAAGACAAAAACCATATGATTTCACTTATAAGTGGAATTTAAGAAACGAAACAAATGATCAAAGGGGGGAAATGAGAGAAGAAACAGACTCTTGCTTATAGAAAACAAACTGAGGGTTGCTAGAGGGGAGGGGGGTGGGGGGAAGGGTTAGATGGGTGAGGTGTACTAAGGAGTGCACTTGTGATAAGCACTGGGTGTTTTATGTAAGTGATGAATCACTAAATTATACACATGAAACTAACTATGTTAACTAATGAATTTAAATAAAAACTTGGAAGAAAAAGAAAATTCAAAAATAAAGAAAAACATAGGATAAACACAAAATTCAAGAGAGTGGTTACTTTTGGGAGTGGGCTTTAGGGTTGGGATGCAAAGGGGATACGATCAGGAAGGATAATAATGGGTATTTCATCTGGAACTGCATGTTTTTCATTCTAAGAAGTTAGGCAATGATGTATAGTTGTTTCATTAGTTAGAGTTCTCTAGAGAAACAGAATCAATAAAATATTTGTCTGGGTATGTGTGTGTACATTCATACATAAAAAGATTTATTATAAGGTATTATATCACATGATTATGGAGGCTGAGAAGTCCCCTGATCTACTGTCTGCAAGCTGGAGACCCAGGAAATTACTGGCATAGTTTAAAGATCTGAAAGACAGAGTCAATAATGTAGATGCCTGTCCAAGTCTGAAGGCACCAGAATCAGCAGCTCTAAGTGCAAAAAAACTGATATCCCAGCTCAGTAGTCAGGTAGAGCAAGTTCAACCTTTTTCCACCTCTGTTCTATTCAGGTTCCCACCCACACTGGGGAGGGCCACCAACTTTACTCAGCCAACCAATTAAAATGCTAATCTCTTCCGGGGATACCCTCATGGACACACCCAGAAATAATATTTAACCAGATACCTGGGCATCCCTTAGTTCACTCAAGTCGACATACAAAATTAACCATTACAGGTGTTTCTTCTTTATAACTTTTGTCAGTCTGAAATATTTTATGATTAATAAACATTAAAACATTTCCTTCAATTTATCCACATTTTCAGAATATCCTTCCCTTTTTATTAACCCATTTATTTTAATTTATTTTTACTGAAATATAACTGACATGTAACATGGTGCTTTTTTGTGTTTTATCCATCTTATTCTCCTAACAACACTTTACCATAAGGAGTATTACTATTCTTATTACATATAAAAATGCTAAGTTTCAGAGGTTAAAAAAGACAGCTTATGAAGACCCAGGTCCCCCTTGCAATATCAGATAGTGTCAGAAGAACCTTGGATCTGCCATCCCCTAGTTCTAACTCAGGTGGAGAGACTGAGTCCAACAGAGGGAGAAGCCCTACCTAGAACCCAGGTGCTTAGCTCCCAGTCCATGTTGATCCCAGCTTAAGCATCATGGAGTAACCCACCTACACTTCAATGACGGGGTAGTGTGGCTTTGGCCAAAGGTAGAGTCACCTGGGGGGCTGAGGGCACTGATGACGGTCCCTGGAGACATAAAGATCCCACCTGGAGAAATGAGTGACCTACCTGAGCCCTTTGAATTCAGGGCTTCTTGCTTCAAAAATTTGTCTGGGTAAAGACAGAGCTCAAAGTGGGTGGGACCAGTCTCCCAGTGCTGACTCACCATTAGCTCACAGAGTCACGTCTTGTCACCACTTTTAGCTACCAGTAAAAGGTCTGCTGATCCCCCAGACACAGCATCGTGTCTGACTAGCCCACTTTGGGTATGGCCTGCGTCTTCCCATTATCTTACAGCATCTTTTCTTATAACTACCATTAACTCCAGCACAGTGTCTGCTAATACCCAATAGCTTAGCACTCTGTTAGACCTTGGTTCCTGAACACTGTGCCCAGAGTCCTGACATCCTTGGCCTGTGACCAAGGTCCTACCCTGTGGACAATCCCCTCAGCATTGGCTCAGCAACTCACTTTATCCCAACTCAGACCTATTGGCTTGGAGCCAAGTGAACACCTCTTTCAGATAAAAATTTTGAATCTGCCATCCCTGAAATGATATTTCTGTAACATCTTGATTACAGGCCTAATTCTGACCTTTGCCCAAGCATGTTGGAGAAAGAGGCAGAAGGTAAGAAAATATGCCTTTCAGGGCTTTCCTCCCCTGACCACATCAGCAATAAGAACTCTCAGCAGGGGCACTGGGGTGGCTCAGTTGGTTAAGCTTCTGACTCTGGTTTTGGCTCAGATCATGATTTCAGGGTCGTGGGATCTAGTCTTGCATGGGGCTCCGTGCTCAGTAGGAAGTTCACTTGAGATTCTTTCCCTCTGCCCTCCCCCTTACCCCCCCATAAATAAATAAATTAAAAAAAAAAAAAAACCTCCCAGCGTTAATCCTCAGCAGACCTCCAATCACCACTCACTGGCTTCTATGAGTCTTTTCCTGGGAACACAGGAGACCACATCTGAAGCCCCTGCAGCCAGCCTGGCCATGTGACTAATTTTGGCCAATGGACTTTAAGCATAGTGTTGGGTGTCTCTCCTGGGCCATCACTTGGGTAAATACAAAGATGATGAATGACCTAAGCATCATGGCAGTGTGAGTTGCTTCCTATGTCTCTCTTCTTTAATTTGCAATTACTAAGTCAAACATAACCCCAACAAAGTTTCCTCTGCATAACATGCCAGGACCTTGGAGATATCCATACATCTGTACATTAGAAGGTGGGGGAGGGGAGGTCAATGGGGAGTTGGGGTAACTGGGTGATGGGCCTTAAGGAGGGCACTTGATGTAATGAGTGCTGTAGGAAAGACATTAGGGTTTGAAGCTGATGAATTCCTGAGACATCTTTGGTGCAAAAGGGTTATTAAAGCACAGGGACAGGACCTATGGGCAGAAAGAGCTTCAAGTTGCGAAGAGGTTAGGGAGAGTATAAGTCTCTAAGGAATTTTGGAAGCAAGGTTTCCAGGACCTTGAGGGGGCTAGCTATTGTTGGGAAAAGGTCATTTATTACTGCTAATAAAACCTTAGGCATGAGCCCCTTCAGATGTGTATCAGTGGGGTATGCTTGGGGGATGATTGTCAACATATATCTTGGGGGGGTTAGAGATAAAGGAAATTTCTAAAGGAATTTTTATATGTTAATGAGGCTTACAGGAAGGAGGGGGAAGGGAGGTTTCAGGCTAGGATTGCCTTTTGCCCTTAGCAAAGTGTCAACACTGAGGCAATTGAGTCCCTAGAGGAATGTCCCTCTGCCTGTTTCAAGGACTTGTCAATGGGCTGTAGGTAGTAAGGAAATTTAATAATTTTTCTTCTGTCTTTGTTTCCCACCTCAGTGAGCACTGATTGTTATATGTAACTGTTACATGCAAACTAAACACTACCTCTGAAACTAATAATACACTATATGGTAATTAAATTGAATTTAAATAAAAAATTAAATAAATAAATAAAATAGCTAGAAGGTGGGTGTATTGGATCTCATGAAGGCAGCCGAACTGAAGGAGCAGCGACAGGAGCCACCATGACTCCAGTACTCCAGGAATAGTGATACTCATGACCCCTGCCCTTTCCCCAAGCAGCAAACCTTGCAGCAACAGCACCTGCCACCCAGAAGGCACAAGCAGTGACTGTAGGAACACCAGTGACACCTCTACCAGAGGGCGTGGAGAGTAGGAATTGCAGGCTCCCAAATACAGAGCTAGAGGGCAGATTGCGGACAAAAACCCAAAACCTTGTGCTATAGTGCCACCTGCTAGCAAACAGAAGAAAGACCTCTAACTGCTAACCTGCTGAACTGCTAGAATCAAAGTAAACAAAGCTTTACCTAAGTAAAAAAGGCGCTCACTATTTCAAATGCACTGGCAGAGGCACCTCTACCTCATCCAACACCATGAGAAATCACAGTAATATTGTACCACAAAAAGAAAATGAAAATTATCCAGCAACCAAACTCAAAATCACAGAATATTGGGATCTGATATAGTACTAAAAATAGCTTTCATGAAGAAATTGAATGAGCTACACGAAAACCCAGAAAGGCAGTTCAGTGAACTCAGAAATAAATTAATGAACAGGAGTACCTCACCAAAGAGATTGAAATTCTAAAGAACCAAACACTAAAGAGTACACTTATAATAATGAGCACTGAGTAATGTATAGAATTGTTGAATCACTATATTGTACACCTGTAACTAATATAACACTTTATGTTAACTGATAATGGGAAACAAAGGCAGAAGGAACATTCCTCCAGGAAACTCCCAATCTTAATGTTTGTTTCTGCTTTGCCAGAGGGAAAAACAACCTTAACTTGATAATACCTAGTCCTCCAGTATGTTGTGAGTCTTCTTTAGCATATGATAAAGTCCTTTTGGAAACTTCATTTTGTCTTTACCTCTCCCAACTCCAAAGTGAGTAATAAGTCACTCTTCACAACCCCTGTGCAGTTTCTCTTTCTGCCCACAGGTCCTGTCCCTGTGCTTTAATAAAACCACCTTTTTGCACCAAAGACCTCTCAAGAGTTCTTTCTTGGCCATCAACTCCGAACCCCACCACTGCAACCACATCATTAACTACACTGGAATTAAAATAAAAAACAATAATAATAATAATAATAATAACAATAACAAATAATAATTCTGGAGCTGAATAATTCAATAAATGAGATGAAGAATGCATTCAAAAGTGCAGGAGCAGAGCAAATCAGATGGAAGAGAGAAAAAGTGATCTAGAAGATAAGAATCTAGAAATGATTCAGGAGGAAGAAGAGAGAGAAGATTTCAAAGAGGTGAAGAAACCGTATGAGAGCTATTGGACTCCATTAGGAGAGCTATCATAAAAATAATGGGTATACCTGATGTAGGAAAGATGTTAGGGTTCAAAGCCGATGGCCAAGAAAGAATTCTTGGGACACCTTTGGTGCAAAAAGGTGATTTTATTAAAGCACGGGGACAGGACCCATGGGCAGAAAGAGCTGCTTCAGAGTCATGAGGAATGGCCCATTATATACTTTCGAGTTGGGAGGGGGTTAGGAATAGCGTTAAGTGTCTAAGGAATTTTGGAAGCAAGTTTTCCAGGACCTTGAGGGGGCTAGCTATTGTTGGGAAAAGGTCATTTATTACTGCTATAAAACCTTAGGCATGAGACCCTTCAGATGTGTATCGGTGAGCTGTATGCTTGGAGGATGATTGCCAACACATATCTTGGGGGTTTCTAAAGGAATTTTTATATGTTAATGAGGCTTACAGGAAGGAGGGGGAAGGGGGCTTCAGGCTAGGATTGCCTTTTGCCCTTAGCAAAGTGTCAATGTTGAGGCAATTGAGTTCCTAGAGGAATGTCACTCAGCCTGTTTCAAGGACTTGTCAGTGGGCATTAAGTAGTAAGGAAATTTAATAATTTTTCTTCTGCTTTTGTTTCCCACATCATACCTACCAGAAGAAGAGAAGTAGAAGGGGGCTATCCTTTTGGGGAACATCCTAAAATATGTGTGGAACTACAAAAAACTACAAATAGCCACAGAAATTCTAACAAAAAAAAGAACGGGGGTGGGGTGGGGAGAGGAGCTAAGATGGTGACTAAGTAGGAGGACCCTCGGCTCCTCTCCTCCCTCTAATACAAATAGATAACTATCAAATCATTCTAAATACCCCAGAAATCAACTAGAAGACTGACAGAAACTCCACAACCAAAGGGAGAGAAGAAGCCACAACAAAGACATTAAGAAGTGCAGAGCCTTGGTTTGGGGGAGAAATGGATCCCCGGTGCTGTGGAGGGGAGAGAGCCAAGGTCACAGAGAAAGTGGAGAGAGACAGAGACAGAGAGAGAGGGGCACACAGTGGAATGCACAGGAGAACATTTCCCCAGAGCCATTGGCTGGGAAAACTCGAAGAGCTGGTTTTCATGAGTTCAAGCAACTACCAGGGCTTAAACACTGGAGTTTTAAAGGTCAGTTGGCTTTCCTGGGATAGAGCCCTGAGAGTGCTATCCTGCTCCTGGAGGGAAGGCAGGCACACAATGTGGGCAGACAGCTTGGAAACAATGATCTAAAGGATGCCTGGGGCACACAAAGGGAAGATTTTTTGCTCCTGTTGGAGTGCCTCCCTGAGAGTCAACTTTCACAAGAGATTCCTCTCTGGTGACAAAAGAGCCAGGAGGCACAATTTCCCTCCCCCACCACTCAGCATAAACACAGAGCCACCTGCTGAAAATAGCACAGCATGACACTGGCTGCCGAACTTGGCTCACACCCCCTGGGTTTGCCTAAGGCTCAGCAGAGCGGGCCCCTCCCCCAGAAGTCCAGCACAGGCTCTTGGCCACACCACGTCCCTAAAGCCTGTAGTTTTAAAAAGTCAGCAAGTGTGGCTGGGTTAAAGCCCTGAGGCCCCTGAGCTGTTCCTGGAGAAAAGGCAGGCAAACAACCCAGAGGCAGGCAGTCAATGTGGAAACAGCTATCTGCAAAACACCTGGGACACACAGAGGGGAGATTATTCACTCTCAGACTGCTTCCCTTAGGAGCAACAATCAGGGAGATGTCTCTCCAGGGACAAAGGAGCCAGCTGGTGCCATTTGCCTCCCCCTGTCACACAGCAAAAACACAGAGTTCCCAGCTGTAATCAGTGCAGTGCCAATGCTGGCTACCTAACCTGTTTACAACAAGTCCCACACCCCTGAGGTCTGGTGGAACTGCCCCTCTAAGTCAAGCTCTGGACAGTCCTAGAGCCACAGGCCCTTCCCCACAAGACAAGCCAAACCCTGCCCCATGCCAGGTCTCCCAACCACAGAGTTCTGCAGGGCTTCAGTTGTAGTGGAAGTAGTATCACATCTCATGTAACCAGCAGACCAAAGCAACTTACCTAACACTCACCAAATTCTGGCCAAGGACCAAGCACTGTGCACTTCGGGCAAGGAGATCCTCTGCAGACACCAGGCTTGAAGGATAGAGCAGCCAAAACACAACAGCAGAGTGAACTCAGCACACACCAGACCTTTCCTTAATTAAATGCCAAACCCTGGGCACTATATGGCCTGTTCTTCATGAAGCCATCACTGTAGGAGCAGGAAACATGAGAACACAGAGAAGGCTGAGAATTAGACAAAAGGCAAAGACAGGAATTCATCCCAAATAAAAGAACAAGATAAGGACACAGCCAGATATCTAAGTGAAACATATAAATAATATGCCTGTTAGAGAATTTAAAACAACAATCATAAAGATACTCACTGGGCTTGAAAAAAAGAGTGGAAGACATCAGGGAGACCATTATCACAGAGATAAAAGAGTTAAAAAAACAGAAATGAAAAATGCAGTAACTGAGATTGGAAACAGGCTTGATGCATGAATAAAGACTGAAAGAAACAGAAGAATGAATAAGTAATACAGAACATAAAATAATGGAAAATGAGGAAGCTGAACAACAGAATTATGGAACATGTCATGAATAGACATTGAGGAAACTCAAAATTTATTTGAGGAAATCCTAGTTGAAAACTTCCCTAATCTGGGGAAGGAAACAGACATCCAGGTCCAAGAAGCATGGAGAATTCCCATCAAAATCAACAAAAGCAGGTCAAGACCAAGACATATTGTAATTAAATTTGCAAAACATAGTGATAAAAAAATTTTCAAGCAGCAAGACAAGGAAGTCCTTAATTTATAAGGAAAGACCCAGATCTCTCAACAGAAACTTGGCAACACAGAAGAGAATGGCAAGATATATTGAACATGCTGAAATGGGAAAAATCTGCAGCCAAGAATACTCTATCCAGCAAGGCTATCATTCAGAATAGAGAGAGAGAGTTTACCAGAGAAACAAAAACTAAAGTAGTTCATGACACTAAACCAGTCCTGCAAGAAACATCAAAGGGGACTTTGAGTGGAAATGATGAGGTTCAGGTGAATATACATGAGGTTCAGTGGGGTGAGGTCCGGAGCTGACGACCAAGAAAGAATTCTTGGGACGTCTTTGGTGCAAAATGGTGGTTTATTAAAGCACGGGGACAGGACCTGTGGGCAGAAAGAGCTGCTGCCCCGGGGTTGTGAGGAATGGCCCATTATATATCCTCAGGTTGGGAGGGTGTTAGGGATAATGTAAGTCTCTAAGGAATTTTGGAAGCAAGGTTTCCAGGACCTTGAGGGGGCTAGCTGTTGCTGGGAAAAGGTCATTTATTACTGTCTAATAAAACCTGAGTCATGAGACCCTTCAGATGTATATCGGTAGGCCATATGCTTGGGGGATGATTGCCAACACGTATCTTGGGGGGGGTTAGAGGTAAAGGAAGTTTCCAAAGGAATTTTTATATGTTAAAGTAGACTTACAGAATCTTGGTGGAGGGGAGGGGTTAGGCTAGGACTGTCTTTTGCCCTTAGCAAAGTATTAACATCGAGGCTGCTGAGTTCCTAGAGGAATGTCACCATTCCTGTTTCAAGGACTTGTCAATAGGCTATAGGTAGTATGGACTGTTTCTTTGTCCTTTAGGGCAGCCAGGAGTACCTGAGGAATGTTGCATACATCCCATGGTGGGAGGGGGGGTTGCAGGGTGTCAGCTTCTGCTTTGTCTTCAGCTTGCTTTCCGTTCCCTCATCAGAAAGACCAAAAGTGACAAAGACAAGAAAGGATCATAGAAAATCTCCAGAAAACCACAAAATGAGTAACAAAATGGCAATAAATACATATCTATCAATAATTACTCTGAATGTAAATTGACTAAATGCTCCCATCAAAAGACATAGGGTATCTGAATGGATTTTAAAAAAACAAAAAACAAAAAACACCTCATCTATACGTTGCCTACAAGAGACTCATTTTAGACCTAAAGACACCTGCAGATTGAAAGTGAGAGGATGGAGAAACATTTATCATGCAAAAGGACATCAAAAGAAAGCTGGTGTCACCATACTTAAATGAGACAAACTAGACTTTAAAACAAAGACTGTAACAAGAGATGAAAACGGGCACTATATCATAATTAAAGGGGCTATCCAACAAGAAGATGAAACAATTGTAAAGATTTATGCATCAAACATGGGAGCACACAAATATATAAAATAATAGCATAAAGGAACTCATTGATAATAATACAATAATAATAGGGGCCTTTAACACCCCACTTACATCAATGGACGGATCATCTAAGCAGAAAATCAACAAAGAAACAATGGCTTTGAATGACACACTGGGCCAGTCGGACATAACAGATATATTCAGAGCATTTCGTCCTAAAACAACAGAATACACATTCTTTTTCAGTTCACATGGAACATTCTCCAGATCACATATTAGGTCATAAATCAGACCTCAGGAAATACAAACAGAATGAGAGCATACCATGCATCTTTTCTAACCACAACACCATGAAACTTGAAGTCAATCCCAAGAAAAAATTTGGAAAGACCACAAATACATGGAGGTTAAATAACATGCTACTAAACAATGAAATGGTCAACCAGGAAATCAAAGAAGAAATCTTAAAAATACATGGAAACGAAGGAAAATGAAAATATAACTGTCTAAAACCTTTGGAGTGCAGCAAGGGTGGTTCTAAGAGGGAGGTTAATGGCAATATAGGCCAACCTCAAGAAGCAAGAAAAATCTCAAATAAATAATCTAACCTTAACACCTAAAGGAGCTAGAGAAAGAATAAACAAAGCCTAAAGCCAGCATAAGGAGGGAAATAATAAAGACAATAACAGAAATAAATAATATAGAGACAAAAACAAATAAACAAACAAACAAACATAGATCAATGGAATCAGGAGATGGTTCTTTGAAAAAAAAAATCAATAAAATTGATTAACCTCTACCCAGACTTATCAAGAAAAAAAAGAGAAAGGACCTAAATAAATAAAATCACAAAAGAGAGAGGAGAAATAATCAATATCACAGAAATACAATTATAAAAGAATATATGAGAAACTATATGCCAACAAATTGCACAACCTAGAAGAAATGGGTAAATTACTAGAAACATATAAACTACCAAAACTGAAACAGAAAGACATAGAAAGCTTGAACAGATTGATACCCAGCAAAGAAATTGAATCCATAGTCAAAAATCTCCCAACAAACAAAAGCTCAGGGCCAGATGGTCTCACAGGTGAATTTTACCAAACATTTAAAGAAGAATTAATACATATACTTCTCAAACTATTCCAAAAAAGAAACAAAAAGAAAAGGAAGGAAAACTCGCAACTTCATTCTGAGGTTAGCATTACCCTGACAGCAAAACCAGATAAAGACTCCACTAAGAAAAGAGAACTGCAGGCCAATATCCCTGATGAACATGGATGTCAAAATTCTCAATAAAATACTACTGAAAAAATAAAATACTAGCCACCAAATCCAGCAATACATTAAAAGACTCATCCACCACAATCAAGTGGGAATTATTCCTGGGCTGTAAGGGTGGTTCAATTTTTGCAATCAACTGATGTGATACACCACATTAATAAAAGAAAGAATAAGAAACATATGATCCTATCAGTAGATGCAGAAAAAGCATTTCACAAAGTACAACAACCATTCTTGATAAAAACCCTCAACAAATAGGGTTAGAGGGAACATACCTCAACAAAATTAAGGCCATATATGAAAACCCCACAGCTAATATCATCCCTGGGGGGGGGGGTTACTGAGAACTTTTCCTCTACAGTCAGGAACATGACAGGGATGTCTACTCTCACCATTGTTACTTAGCATAGTACTGGAAGTCCTAGCCTCAGCAATCAGACAACAAAAAGATAAAAGGCAACCAAATTGACAAGGAAGAGGTAAAATTTTCACTATTTGCAGGGACATGATACTCAATATAGAAAACCTGAAAGACTTCACCAAAAATTTGCTAGAACTGATACATAAATTCAGTAAAATCACAGGATACAAAAATCAATGTACATAAATCTGCTGCATTTCTATACACAAATAATGAAGCAGCAGAAAGAGAAATCAAGGACTCAAACCCATTTACAATTACACCAAAAACCATAAGAGTCCTAGGAATAAACTTAACCAAAGAGGTGAAAGAAGTGTACTCTGAAAACTATAAAACACTGATGAAGGAAGTTGAGGATGACAAGAAGAAATGGTAAAACATTCTGTGCTCATGGACCAGAAGAACAAACACTGCTAAAATGTCTATACTACCCAAAGCAATCTACACATTTAATGCAATCCCAATCAAAATACGACCAGCGCTTTTCACAGAGCTAGAGCAACAATCCTAAAATTTTATGGAACCACAAAAGTCCCGGAATAGCCAAAGCAACTTTGAGGGAAAAAAAAAAGCAGGAGACATCAGAGTTCCAGAGTTCACATTATACTACAGAGCTGTAGTCATCAAAACAGCATGGTATTGGCACAAAAACAGACACATAGATCAATGGAACAGAATAGAAAACCCAGAAATGAACCCACAACTATATGGTCAATTAATCTTCAACAAAGCAGGAAAGAATATCCAATGGAAAAAAGAGTCTCTTTAACAAATAGTATTGAGAAAACTGAACAGCAACATGTAAAAGAATGAAACTAGACCATTTTTTTACACCATACACAAAAATAAATTCAAAATGGATGAAAGATAAATGTGAGACAGGAAACCATTAAAATCCTAGAAGAGAATACAAGCAGTAACCTCTTCGACACAGGCCATCGTAACTTCTTTCGATATGTCTCCTGAGGCAATGGAAACAAAGGCAAAAATAAACTATTGGGACTTCATCAAAATAAAAAACTTCTGCACAGTGAAGCAATCAACAAAACTAAAAGGCAGCGTACAGAATGGGAGAAGATATTTAATAAAGGTTTAATGTCCAAAATATATAAGGAACTTATAAAATTCAACTCCCCAAAATCAAATAATCCAATTAAACAGAAGACATGAATAGACATTTTTCCAAAAAGGACATACAGATGGCCAACCGACATATGAAAAAATGCTCAACATCACTCATCATCAGGGAAATACAAGCCAAAACTCAGTAAGATATCACCTCACACCTTTCAGCATGCCTAAGCACAAGAAACAACAGGCGTTGGCAAGGATGTAGAGAAAGGGGAACCCTCTCACACTGTTGGTGGGAATGCAAACTGGTGCAGCCAATCTGGAAAACAGTATGGAGGTTCCTCAAGAAGTTAAAAATTGGACTACCTTATGATCCAGCAATATTGTACTACTAAGCATTTACCCAAAGAATACAAAAATACTAAATTGAAGGGATACATGCATCCAGATGTTTATAGCAGCATTATCTACAATAGCCAAATTATGAAAAAAGCCCAAATGTCTACCAACCGATGAATGGATAAAGAAGATGTATATATCTAGTCATAAAAAAGAATGATATCTTGCCATTGGCAATGATGTAGATGGAGTGAGAGAGTATTATGCTAAGGGAAGTAAGTCAGTCAGAGAAAGACAAATACCGTATGATTTCATTCATATGTGGTTTAAGAAACAACACAAATGCTCATTGGGGGAAAAAAGAGAGAGAGGCAAGCCAAGAAACAGACTCTTAACTATAGAGAACAAACTGATGGTTGCCAGAGGGGAGGTGGGTGTGGGTAAGGGCTGGATGGGTGATGGGATCAAGGAGTGCACATGTAGTGGTGAGCACCAGTATGGTATGTAAGTGTTGAATCACTAAGTTGTACCCCTGAAACTAATATTACAGTGTATGTTAAGTATCTGGAATTTAAATTAAAATTTTCTAAAAAAGAACAAAGCTGGAGTTACCATAATTCCTGATATCAAGCTATTCTACAAAGCCAGAGTAATAGTATGATACCAGCACAAAACTAGACACAAAGAAACAACGGAACAGAATAGAGAGACCGGAACTAAATACCAGCATAACCAGTCACTTAATATTCAGCAAGAAACCTAAGAACCCAATGGGAAAAGGATAGTCTCTTCAACAAACAGTGCTGTGAAAATTGGAGAAACACATGCAGAACAATGAAATTGAACCTCCTTCTCACACCACTTACAAAAATTAACTCAAAATGGATTAAAGACTTAAACGTAAGACCTAACACCATAACCCTCCTAGAAGAAAATATAGGAAAGAAGCTCACTGATATTAGTTTGGGCAATGACATTTTGGGATATGATGCCACAAACACAAACAACAAAAGCAAAAATCAACAAATGGGACTACATCAAACTCAAAACCTTCTGCACACCAAATGAAGCAGTTAAAAAATGAAACAACAGCCTACCAAATGGGAGGAAAAAATTGCAAATCATATACTGGATAAAGGATTAATATCCAAATTATATAAACCAACTTAATAAAAAATAAATAACCTGATTTAAAAATTGAACTAGAGGGTATTAGCTAGGGAAGTAAGTCAGTCAGAGAAAGACAAATACCATAGGATTTCACTCATACGTGGAATTTAGTAAACAAAACAGATGAACATGGGGAGGGGAAGGAAAAATAAGATGAAAACAGAGAGGGAGGCAAACCATAAAAGACCATAAGGGGGTCTGCTTCCCCTCTCCATCCACCCCACCCCCTGTTCGTCCTCTCTGTCTCTCTCTCAGATGATTAAATAAAATCTCGAACAAACAAACAAACAATAAATGGCATAAGAACTAAATAGACGTTTTTCCAAAGAGGACATCAAAATGGTCAATAGGCACATGAAAATGTGCTCAACATCACTAATCATCAATGGAAATCAAAACCACAATAAAATATCAATTCAACCTGTTAGATGGCTATCATCACAAACACAAGAAACAAAAGGCACTGGTGACGATATGGTGAAAAGCCAACACTTACACGATGTTGATGGGAATGTAAATTGGTTCGACTACTAACGTTCCTCAAAAAATTTTAAAATAGATCTACCACATGATCTGGCAATTCCATTTCTGGGTATACACCAAAGGAAATGAAAACGAGATTTAGACAAGATATCTGCACATCCGTGTTTATCACAGCATTGTTCACATTAGCCAAGATATGGAAACAACCCAAATGCCTATCATGGGTAACTAGATTTAAAAGATGTGGTATATATACATGATAGAATATTATTCAGCCATGAGAAGGAGGATATTCTGTCGTTTGTCCCAGCAGGGATGGACCTTGAGCACCTATGCTAGGAGATATAAGTCAAAGACAAGTAGTGTATTGGGCGCCTGGGTGGCTCAGTCGTTGGGCGTCTGCCTTCGGCAGGGCGTGATCCCGGCGTTCTGGGATCGAGCCCCGCATCAGGCTCCTCCGCTGGGAGCCTGCTTCTTCCTCTCCCACTCCCCCTGCTTGTGTTCCCTCTCTCGCTGGCTGTCTCTCTGTCAAATAAATAAATAAAATCTTTAAAAAAAAAAAACAAAGACAAGTAGTGTATGATATCACTTACATGTGGAAACAAAAAAAGTCAAACCTGTAAAAAAAAAAAGAAAGAAAGAAAGAAAAGAAAAGAAAAAAGAAAAGTAAAATGGTAGTTACCTGGGAATGGGAGGTGGGGGCATAAGATTGATGCAATACGTGCCCTCCTTAATACCCAACACCGGGTTATTGTGTATAAAGCCTAATTCATTTTGAGTTATTTTTAAATGCAAAGTATGAGGTATGTATTGTTCATTTTTTAAGTATGGGTGTCCAAGTGTTCTAGCACAATTTGTGAACAACAACAACAACAAAAAAACCCCATCTGTCCTCAACTGAATTGCCTTTGTGAATCATCAGTTGTGCCGTCTGTTTCTAGGCGCACTATTCTGTTCTACCCATCTATATGTCCATTTTTTAGCCACACTGTTTGATTACTGTAGCTTTATAAGTCTTGAAATTTGGTAATATGAGTTCTCTGACTTTGTTCTTTTTTGGGATTTTTTTTTTTTTTGGCTATCCTGTTTGGCTTTGGTCTTTGCCTTTCTATACTTTCTAAATAAATTTATAAGTCATTTTGTCAATTTCTACAAAAAAAATTCAATTTTTTTGTGAATTGCATTGAAACTATAGACCAACTTAGAGAAAATTATAATCTTAACTAAGATCCATGAATAAAGCATATTAATTCATTTATTTAGGTATTTAATTTCTCTATATTTTTTAGTATATACACCTTTTATATCTTTTATTATTTATCCTTAAGTATTTCATATTTTTGGTACTCTTGTAAATGGTATTGGTTTTCAGTTTCTTATTGTTTATTGTGATTATCTAGAAACACAATTGGTTTTTGTATATTATTCTTCTATATTCTTCTAAAACTCACTCAGTTCCAGTAACTATTTTGTAGATTCCATTAGATATTCTACATAGATTATCATGTTTTCTGTGAACATAGTTTTACTTCTTCTTTTCCAATCTGGATATCTTTTCTTTTTCTTGTCTAATTGCACTAATTTGAATTTCCAATGGAATGTTGGAGATAAGTTGTGAAAATGGACATCCGTATATGGTCTCTGATCTTAGATGTAAAGTATTTAGTCTTTTACCATCAAGTATGATATTAGTTAAAAATTTTTTGTAAATGACCTGTATCAGATTGAGGAAGTTCCCTTCTATTTGTAGTTTGCTGAGAGGTTTTATCATGAGTGGATGTTGGATGTTATCAAGTGGTTTTTCTGCACATGAGATAATTTTTAAAAGATTATTAATATGGTGAATTACATTGATTTTTTTAAAAGATTTTTATTTATTTATTTGACAGAGAGAGACAGCCAGTGAGAGAGGGAACACAAGCAGAGGGAGTGGGAGAGGAAGAAGCAGGCTCCCAGCGGAGGAGCCCGATGTGGGACTCGATCCCAGAACACCAGGTTCACGTCCTGAGCCGAAGGCAGATGCCAAACGACTGCGCTACCCAGGCGCCCCTCATTGATTGATTTTTAATCCTAAATCAACCCTGCATTCCTGGGACAAGGCCCACATCACTGCTATGCATTATCCTTCTAATATTTTATTGGATTTGATTTGCTGAAATTGTGTTTTGAATTTTGCATCTATGTTAATGGAAGATATTGGTCTGAGTTTTCTTGTAAAGTCTGAATGACAGCCTCATAAAATGAGTTACAGAGTAGTATTTCCTCTTTAATGCTTTTGGAAAAGTTGTGCATAGCTGATGTTATTTCTTCCTCAGATGTTTGATAGAATTCACTGATGAAGCCATCTGTGCCTAGAGTTTACTGTGTGGGATTTTAATTTCTTTATGGCCATTCAGCTTATCTATGTCCTCTTAGTGAGTTTTAACAGTGTTTTTCTTGATTAATTGTAAAAAAAAAACACGCATAACAAAATATTCACCATATTATCTATTATGACATGTACAGCTCTAGACTGTTAAGTATATTCACACTGTTATGCAGCAGATCTCTAGAACTTTTTCATCTCACAAAGCTAAAAATCTATACCCATTGAACAACAACTCATTTCTTCCCACTTTCCCATGGAAATCACCATCCTATTTCCTGTTTTTATCAGTTTGACTACTTTAACTTCTTCATGTAAGTGGAATCACATAGTATTTGTCTTTTTATGACTGGTTTATTTCATTTAGCATAGTGTGATAAAGGTTCATCCACATGGTAGAATGTGACAGGATTGCCTTTCTTTTTTAGACTTTATACAAGGTATGCATAGATTATATATACCACATTTTTTTATCCATTCATCCAAAGATAGATATTTGGTTTGCTTCCACCTCTTAGCTAATTGTGAATAATGCTGCAATGAACATAGTATGCAAATACCTCTTCAAGATCCTGATTTCAATTTTTTCCTATATGTACCCAGCAGTGGGATTGCTAGATCACATAGCAATTCTATTTTTAAGTTTTCTGAGGAAATGCCACAATATTTCCCATAGCAGCTGCACCATTTTACATCCCACCAACAATGCACAACAGTTTCAATGTCTCTACATCCTAACAACTTTTTTTTTTTTTTTTTACTGCCCGCACAATGGGTGTGAGGTGAGGCGATAGCTCATTGTGGTTTTGATTTACATTTCTCTAACTGTTAAAATGTTAAGTATCTTTTCATTTTCTTTTTGGCCATTTGTATATCTTCTTTGGTGAAGCATCTATTCAAGTCCTTTGTCCATTTTTCAAATGGGGTATTTGGTTTGTGGTTGTTGAGTTGTAGTTCTTTATATGTTCTAAATATTAACCCCTTCTCAGATAGACGATTTGCAAATATTTTCTCCCATTCCATATGTTGCCTTTTCATTCTGTTGATTATTTCAAGTGCAGAATTTTAAAATTTTGTTGTAGTCTCATCTATTTTTGCTTTTATTGCCTGTGGTTTTTGTGTCATATCTAAGAGTTCATTGCCAAATCCAATGTCATGAAACTATTCCCCTAAGTTTTCTTTTAAGAGTTTTATAGTATTAGGTCTTAGGTTTAAGTCCTTAATGCATTTTGAATTAATATTTATATATGATGTAAGCTAAGGATCCAATTTCATTATTTTGCATGTGGTTGTCCAGTTTTCCCAACATCATCTGTTGAAGAGAGCATCCTTTCTCCATTGGGTGGTGTTGGTAACCTTGTCAAAAATCATCTGACCATATTCATGAGGCTTTAACTCTGGGCTTTCTATTCTATTCCATGGGTCTATATCTCTCTTTATGTTAATACTACATTGTCTTGATGACTAGAGCTTTGTTATGTTTTGAAATCATGAAGTATGAAGACTCCTATTTTGTTCGTTTTAAAGATGGTTTTGGCTATTCAGAGTCCCTTGAGATTCCATATGAAACTCGGGATGGATTTCTCTAGTTCCACAAAAAATGTCATTGGATATTTGATAGGGATGCAGTGAATCTATAGATAACTTCAGGCAGTATCAACATCTTAACAATAGTAAATCTTCCAACCCAGTAAACAACAAATACTTTTCTTTGTGTTTATTTCAAAATGTTTTGTAATTTTCAGTGTACAGATCTTTCACCTCCTTGGCTTATTCCTAAATATTTTATTCTTTTTGATATTATTGTGAAGGGTTTTTTTTTATTTCCTTTTTGGATTTTTCATGGTTAGTATACAGAAACACAACTGATTTTTGAGGGTTTTGTATCCTAAAATTTTGCTGAATTTTTTCATTAATTCTAAGAGTTTATTTGTGGATTCCTTAGGCTTTTCTACATACAGCATCATGCCATCTGCAGAGATCATTTTACCTTTTCCTTTCCAATTTGGATGCCTTTTATTTTTTTCTTGTCTAATAGTTCTGGCTAGGAACTCCAGGACTATGTTGAACAGAAGTGGCAAGAGTGAGCATCTTTGCCTGTTCCTGATCGTAGAAGAAAAGTTTTCACTCTTTCACCACTGTATATGATGTTTTGCATACATGGTCTTTATTATATTTAAAAAGTGTCTGTCTATTCCTAGTTTTAGTTTTTATCATGAAATGTTTGAATTTTGTCAAATATTTTTCCTGCACAACTGAGATAATGTAGTTTTGTCCTTCACTAAGTTAATGTGGTGTATTTACATTGATTGATTTTTATATGTAGGACCATGCTTACATTCCAGGAATAAATTCCACTTGGTCATGGTGCATAATCCTTTAAATGTGCTACTGAATTCAGTTGGCTAGAATTTTGTTGAAGGTTTTGCGTTAATACCCATCCTGGATATTGGTCTATAGTTCCCTTTTCTTATAGTGTCTTTTTGCCTAGCTTTGGTATCAGGGTGATGCTGGCCTCATAAAATAATTTTTGCAGTGTTCCTTACTCTTCAGTTTTTGGTAAGATTTTAGAAAGTAGTATTAGTTCTTCTTTAAATGTTTGGTAAGATTCTCCAGTGAAGTCATCTAGTCCTAGGCTTTTCTTTGTTGGGTTTTGATTCAATCTCCTTACTAACTATAGATCTGTTCAGATTTTATTTCTTCATGAATCAATCTTTGTATGTTATGTTTCTAGAAATTTATCCATTTCTTCAAGTTATCCAATTTGTTAGCATATAATTGTTCATAGTATTCAAATATTTTTTATTTCTATGGCATCAGCTTTAACATCCCCCCCTTCATTTCTGATTTTACTTGCGCCTTACCTCTTTTTTCTTAATCTAGATAAGGGCTTGTCAATTTTGTTGTACTCCTCAAAAAACTCTTAGTTTTGTTAATTCTATTGTCTTTCTATTCTTTATTTACCTCTACTTTATTCTTTCTTTCCTTCTGCCAACTTTGGGTTTATTCTTTTTTCTAATTTCTTGAAGTGTAAAGTTGGGTAGATGATTTGAGATCTTTCTCCTTTTTTTAATGTTGCTTTTACCACTAGTCTTATACCAGTGTTCTTTCTGTACTGCTTTCACTTCATCCATAAGTTTTGGTGTGTTGTGTTTTCATTTTCATTTGTCTCAAGATATTTTCTCATTTCCCTTGTTATTTCTTCTTTGACCCATTGGTTGTTTAAAAGTGTGTTGTGCTATGGAGCGGGGGGCGGGGTCTATGGTGTGCAACGTGCAATAAACTCTCTTACCTACTTTGATACAATGCTTCTTGGCTTTGCACTTGCCTGGGGTTCTGCCACCTCTTAACCAGTTTCTAAAGTTCTCAGAAAGGCTATTTGGTTCATATATTGTTATCCCCATTGAAGAAAAGGAGGCTGGGTCTTCTCATTTCACCATCTTGCTCAGGTCTACTATACTAGTAGTTTGTCATTTATAAATTTGTCTATTCCATCTAAATAATTGATTTATTGACATGTTATTGATCTCAAAGAACCAGGTGTTTCATTCATTTTCTGTTTTTCTGTTTTCTATTTCAATGATCCAAGAGACATGAAAACATCTGTCCATACAAAAACTTATACGTGAATGTTCAGAGCAGCATTACTTATAGTAACCAAAAAGTGGAAACAAAGATAAGTGTGTAGTATATCCACAAAATGGAATACTATTCAGCAACAAAATAAACGAAGTATTGATGCATGCTACAACATGAACCCTGAAAATACCATGCTAAGTGAAAGAAGCCATTCATGAAGGCCACAGCATATTGTAGGATTCCATTAATATGAAGTGTTCAGAATAAGAAAAATCTATAAGAACAGAAAGCAGGTTAGTGGTTTCCTAGAGCTGTGGGGATGTAGGGATTTTGGAATGATAGCTATGGGTTTTCTTTTTGGGGTAATGAAAACATTGTAAAATTGTGATAGATGCACAACTCTGTGAATATGTTGAAAGTCATTGCCTTGTAAACTTTAAAAGGGTGAATTTTATGGTATGTGAATTACATCGCAACAAAGATTTTTATGGTTTTTTTTTTAATCATGCCCCCCTTAAAAAAAACTATGAAAAGTCAAACTTCACCATACTCTAGCTTGCCAGT
Source organism: Ursus maritimus (assembly GCF_017311325.1). Classification (NCBI taxonomy): domain Eukaryota; kingdom Metazoa; phylum Chordata; class Mammalia; order Carnivora; family Ursidae; genus Ursus; species Ursus maritimus. The sequence goes on along the minus strand of NW_024426663.1, from coordinate 78,807,193 downwards.
TTCATGGATTCTAGTGGAAGACCCCAAACTCCTGGACCATAGAAAAGGGACTTTATTACTCATGATACAATAGACAACATGAGCTTCTTGTTCATGGCTCCCCATATGCCTTACATCACAAAGGGGTGACATGGAAGTGGGATTGGGGGGATAGGTCACAATGGGTTTGTGTCACAGCTGTGGATCTCCAAGCCTAGAAAATCCCCAATCTTTCTATAGCAGCTGCGAGCAAACTTGCCCAAATTTTGTCCTGGAAAGACATTCTCTATTATCCTAGAAACCAAACAAATCTGCTCTCTGCCCTGGAGGAAGACACTCTGCTGAGGCTCCTTGTTAAACAAACCTCAAAAGGATTGTCCAAATCAAAAGACAAGATCCCCCAAGAGACCTGTCTCCCACACCTGGAACTCTCGTCCACCTGACAGCAGTTTTAGATTCTATAACAAAAATACAAATGTAACTCTGGACTCATTTTTCTCAGTTCAATTTCTTGGGGGAAACGAAGGCTGCGTTTGAGTTCTCTATACCAGTCCTGATGTCCTCCGTCCTCACAAATAAATAAGGTGTGTGTTTACAGTTAAGAACTCACGTTATAACAAATGACCCAGGGAGAGAAATCAGACCACAGTTTGACTATTTCTTGACAAGAAAAACTCCGTTTTTCTATTGCTTCCCATGCCATTTTCACATTCACGGAGTAATGTAAAGGGCAGGAAACCATTCCTGAAGCCTCTCTGTGCTGGGGTGGGTGGTGATGACCAAATTTTGTTCTCCGTATACACTAAGATGTGACTTCCAAGTAAAGCCTCATCTACACGGCCTGCACAGATATTCTCCCCTGGGCACATCCTATATCTGACATAGGCTTGCTGCCATCTAAAGCCTTTTCAACATTCCCTAGACACAAACACTTCTCCCCTGTCTCTTCTGATGTGTGACGAGATCTGACTTCAGGCCAAAGCCTTGTCCGCACTTATTACACACAAAAGGCTTCTCTGCTGAGTGTGTCTGCTGGTGTCCACTGAAGGGCTGTTACAGCTAAAACTTTTCATACATTCCCTGAACACAAAGAGCCACTGCTCTTCCCCTGGTGTGCTTTCTGGTTTCTGAAGAGAGCTCCCTTAAAGCTGAAGCCCACACACCCTGCACACAAAGTGTTTCTCTCCCAAGTGTGTCCACAGGTGTCTCACCAGGGCTGACTTACAGCTGAAGCTGCTCCCACACTCCAGGCACATAAGGCACAGCCCAGCCACATGTGTGCACTGGTGTCTGAGGAGACTGGACTTTAGTCAGAAGTCCTGTCCATACTCCCTGCACACTAAGGATGTCTTCTTTGAGTGTATTCTGTGGTGTTTCACAAGGATTGACGTGTCTAAAGCCAGGCCCACAATCCCTACACACATATGGCTTCTCCCCTGAGTGTGTCCTCTGATGTGCAATGACAGTTGATTTCTTAGTAAAAACCGCCTACACTCACTGAATAGAAAGCACTTCTTCCCTGGGTGTGAACTCTGATGTCTGTGAAGATTTGACTTCCAACTGAAGCCTCACCCATGTTCCTGGCACACGAAGGGCTGTTTACCCAGGTGCATCCTCTGGGGTCTCTGGAGGGATGACTTACTGCCAAAGCCTGCCCATAAGTCCTCTCCTCTCAGTGTGTCCCATATGAGGGAGGTCTGACTGCTGGCTAAGGCATTTCTCACACTCTGCCCAACTGACTGCTCCACATCCCGAAAGTCTACACCCTTCATAGGTGTCTGCTTCCTGGGGGCTTGCCCTCTTTAACAGGCTGGGCTCTATGCCTGCCACTCTGTTGCTAGTTCCTCCCTTAATGTGTAGAGGCTGTCCTAGCAGTGGGCTGTAAAGCACCCCTAGGACCCCCTTTTACTTGTCCTCCATAACTAGGACTTGGTATCTTCTTTCTCATGTGCTTCTGCTCTGTTGCTCCAGCAGCTTTGTGCAGAAAGTTGTTGTTCTTGTGTCTTGTGGCAAAGATCCCTTGGTTGAAGGTGATTTTCTGCACCCCAAACTGTGATGGTCCTAGGGGGATGGCTGTGCAGAAGATGTTGGCTGAAGAAGAGTTGGTTGCAGAAGGCCAAGGGGCAGTCGACACAGAAATTGATTTCTGGCTTTGGTTCCACTCAAGAGAAAGCAGTTTTGGGAGGCCTGGTGGCTCAGTTGGTTAAGCATCTGCCTTTGGCTTAGGTCATGATCCCAAGGTCCTGGAATCGAGCCCCACATTGGGCTCTCTGCTCAGCAGGGAGCTTGCTTCTCCCGCTCCTTCTACCTGCTGCTCCCCCTACTTGTGCTCTCTCTCTCTGTCAAATAAACAAATAAAATTTTAATTAAAAAAAATAGAAAGCAGTTTTTGTCAGAGTAGTCATAGGTGGGGCAGCCCAGGCCACCCCTCTTATCTTGAGACTTGACACCCCCCCCCCAAGAAACATGTGACAGCTTTCAAACAAAAGCTTTGTGTCCCACCAATATACCCTCTACAGGAACTACTTTTCATTCCTCTTTTACCCATAACTAAAATCCGGAAAATCCATACCAGTAGAGTTTCTATGTGTTATCCAGACAAGAATCCTTTCAAGCAAGCAGTAGAGGCCATTCTGTAAATGGCTGCAAGTACAGTTGGCCTTTTCGCCCTGCTACACTTATTTGTGATATAAATATCTGACACAACTGTTTTCTCCTACTGAAGATAACAAACTATAGGTAGAAATGCTCACAGGGAACTTCCCTATAAGAAAGGCGACTGACTGGCATATTGGTTGCTTGGTCTGGAGGCACCCCTCCCCTCATATGTATGAGGCAGGACAGGAGAGTTGTTCAAGAAATGTGTGCACTAAATCTGAATTAAAGTCTCCGGGCTCAAGCAGTATATGAGGACCACTGGGGACAGGTGGACCCTCAGAAGACAGACATGGTCCAGGGCCTGTTTACTGAAAGGATTTTGACTCCTGATGCCCACAGAAATTCTAATATTTACAAATCAAAAAGAAAAATCCAGAATTCCAGATCCAACCTCATCATAATGTGTGCCCAATTAATATTAAATTAATAGGTTGTTTTGTTTTTTTTAAGTTTTTATTTAAATTCTAGTTAACATACAGTGTGATATTAGTTTCAGGTGTGCAATGTAGTGATTTCAACACTTATGTAGAACACCCAGTGCTCATCACAAGTACACTCCTTAATCCTCATCGCCTATTTCACCCATCCCCCACATATTCCCCTCTGGTAATCATCAGTGTGTTCTCCATAGTTAAAAGTCTGTTTCTTGATTTGTCTCTCTCTTTTTCCCCTATCATCATTTGTATGGTTTCTTGAATTCCACATTAAGTGAAATCATATGGAGTTTGTTCTTCTCTGACTGACTTATTTGGATGAATAGTTTTTTGTTTTTTTTTAAGATAATTAAAAACTCTTGAATGTGTCCTGAGACTGAGCAACAGATGAATGGATGGTAGGGTCACTGAGCAACTGAAGCAGGCCTTCCTCACAGAAACAAAATAACATGGGGAGACTGAGGATCACTAATGTTTCAGAAGGATGGAATTAAAGAGGTGGACAAGAAGTGTCAATCAAGGGAATACTAGAGGGAAGTTCATACAGATAGGATTATTGCAAAAACACACATGCCCAGAAAAGATAAGAGTCACAAATGTTGGCAACGGTGTGGTGAAAAGAGAGCTAATCTACACTTCTGGTGGGATTGCTAATTGGAACAGCCACTATGGAAAACAGTACGGAGGTTTCTCAAAAAAGGAAAAAATAGAACGACCACATGATCCAGAAATATCACATCTGGGGATATATCTAAAGGAAATGAGATCACTATCAAAGAGATATCTGCACTACCACGTGCACTGCAGCACTAGTTACAATAGCCGAGACATGAAAACCACATAAGTGTCCACTGACAGATGAATGGATAAATAAAATGTGGCATAAATACAATGGAAACTATCCAGCCACAGAAAAGGGAAATCCTGCCATTGGTGACAATATACATGGACCTTGAGGACATTGTGCTGAGTGAAATAAGTCACACAGAAAGAGAACATACTGTATTATCTCACTTATATGTAGAATCTTTAAAAAGGCAAACTGATAGATAGAAAATAGAATGGTGGTTGCCAGGAGCTGGCAGTAGGAGGGAATGGGGAAATGTTAGCCAAAGTTACATCTTCATCAGTTATAAGATGAGTAAGTTCTGGGGGCGCCTGGGTGGCTCAGTCGTTAAGCATCTGCCTTTGGCTCAGGGTGTGATCCCAGCATTCTGGGATCGAGCCCCACATCAGGCTCCTCTGCTGGGAGCCTGCTTCTTCCTCTCCCACTCCCCCTGCTTGTGTTCCCTCTCTCACTGGCTGTCCCTCTTTCTCTCTCTCTCTCTGTCAAACAAATAAAATCTTTTTAAAAAATGAGTAAGTTCTGGGGACATAATGTACATCATGGTGAGTACAGATAAAAGTACTGGCTTATATACTTGAAAGTCGCTAAGAGAGTAAATCTTAAATGCTCTCAGCACACAAAAAAAACACAAAATTACGAGGTCATGGATGTGTTAACTAACCTTATAGTGGTAATCATTTTCATTATATATGTGCATCAAATCATCATGTTGTACACCTTAAACTTGCACAATGCTATATATCAATTATATCTCAATAAAGCTGGGGGGGAAACCCCATAGACTCAAAAATAAAATAGTAGAATTCTGGATTCCAAAAAAATATATACCGTAGCCAAAAGAAATATCTTAAAATGATAATTATGCATATGAACAATAATACATATGAACCAAGAGTGGATAAAAATGCAGTGAAAGTTAATAGTTAAAATAAATATAGGTGGGGGAGCTAAGATGGCAGCAGAGTAGGAGGACCCTAGGCTCTCCAGTCCCATGATCACAATCGAATAACTATCAAATCATTCTGAATATCCCAGAAATCCACCAGAAGACTGACAGAACAAGCTCCACAACTAGAGGGAGAGAAGAAGCCACATGGAGGAAGGTAGGAAGTAAGGAGATGCAGTTTGGGGAAAACAAGAGGGGCTGAATTTCCTCAGTCCTTACAACCAACAGGGCTTGAAGACGAGTTTTAAAGGTCAGAGGGCTTGGCTAGGATATAGACCTGAGGGTGCTACCTTACTCCTAGAGAAAAGGCAAGCAAACAACCCTAGGGCAGACAGCATGGTCTGAGGAACACCTGGGGCACAGAGGGGGAAGATTATTTGCTCTTCTTGGAGCAGTCCCTGAGGGGCAGAGTTCAGGGAAGTACCTCTCCAGAGACAAAGGAGACAGCCGGTGCCATTTCCCTCCTGCACCCCTTAGCATAAACACAGAGCCAGCTGCAGAGAGCAGCTCAACCCCAACACAGGCTGCCTCACCTACTTACACTAAGTCCCACAGCCCTGCACTCTGGGCATAACAGCCCTTCTCTGTCAAGCTTGCCTCAGTCCCAGCAAGGCAGAACCCTCCCCCAAAAGATGAGTGCAGGCTCCTGTCCACACCACGTCCCTAAAGCCTGGAGTTTTAAAGATCAGCAGTCTTGACAGGGATAGAGCCCCAAAGGGTACTGTGCTTCTCCTGGAGAGAAGGCAGGCAAACAATGAGGAGGTGGACAGCGTGGAAAAAGAAATCTGAAAAACTGGGACATGGGGGCGGGGGGGAGCACGGAGCGGGGCGGGGAATATTCTCTCTTCTCAGAATGCTTCCCCGAGAGGCAGCATCCACAGAGGCACCACTCTGGGGACAAAGGAGCTGGCTGATGCAGTTACTGCCCCCCACGACCACCACCAGCATAAACACAGAGCTGTCTGCAACAAGCAGCATAGCACCAACACTGGCTGCCTAACCTGCTTACACTGAATCCCATACCCCTCCACTCTGGCAGTGTCAACCTTCTCAGTCAAACTTGCCTCAGTCCCAGTGCAATGGTGGGCCCCTTCCCTAGAAGACCAGCAGAAATCCCTGTCCACACCACATCTCCCAACCAGAGAGTTCTGCAGGGCTTCAGTTCTAGTGGAATAGTATCAGGTCTCATTTAACGAGCACACCTAGTTAGACTCACCATGGCCCAGACCAGACACCACCCTCTGCAGATAAGGAGAGCCTCTGCAAACAACTGACTTGAGGGATACGGCAACCAAAATACAACAGCAGAGTACACAGAGCACACACCAGAGACACTCCCTGAAATGCCAGGCCCTGGACACTATATGATTTCTTCATAAAGCCATTAGTCTCAGGAGCAGGAAACATAACGGGATTTTTCTAACACACAGAAGAAGGCAGAGACTTAGACAAAATGCCAAGATGGAGGAATTCATCCCAAATAAAAGAACAAGATAAGGTTGTGGCCAGAGATCTAAACAAAGCAGACATAAGTAACATCTCTGATGGAGAACTTTCCAATCATAAGGATATTCACTGGGCTTGAGAAAAGAATGGAAGACAACAGGGAGACCCTTACCACAGAGATAAAAGAGTTAAAAAAAAGAATCAGTCAGAAATGAAAACTACAATAACTGAGATTGGAAACAGATTTGATGCAGTGAACACAAAGCTAGAAAGAGCAGAGAAATGAGTAAGTGATAGAGAGGACAAAATAATGGAAAATAAGGAAGCTGAACAAAAGAGAGAAAGAAGAATTATGGAACATATTAATAGACTTAAACAAAACTCGGTGACTCCATCAACATAATAACATTCATATTATAGGAATCCCAGAAGAAGAGAGAGAAAAGGGGGCAGAAAATTTATTTAAGGAAATCATAGCTGAAAATTTCCGTCATGTTGGGAAGGAAACAGACATCCAGATCCAGGAGCCACAGAAAACTCCCATCAAAACCAACAAAAGCAGGCCAACACCAAGACATATTGTAATTAAATTTGCAAAACATAGTGATAAAGAAAAAAATTTTAAAGCAGCAAGAGAAAAGAAGTCCTTAATTTACAAGGGAAGACCCATAAGCCTAGCTGAAGATTTCTCAAGAGAAATGTGTCAAGCCAGAAGGGAGTGGCATGATATATTCAACATGCTGAATGGGAAAAATTTGCAGCCAAGAATACTCTATCCAGCAAGGCTGTCATTCAGAAAAGAAGGAGAGATAAAGAATTTCCCTGACAAAAAGGAAAGGAGTTCATGACCACTAAATCACCCTGCAAGAAATCTTAAAGGGCACTCTTTGAGTGGAAAGGAAAGACCACAAGTGACAAAGACAAAAAAGGAACAGAGAAAAACTACAGAATAGTAATAAAGTGACACTAAATACATATCTATCAATACTTACTCTGAATGTAAATGGACTAAATGTTCCAATCAAAAGACATAGGGTATCAGAATAGATTAAAAAAAAAAAAAAGATCCATCTACATGTTGCCTACAAGAGATTCATTTTAGACTTAAAGACACCTGCATACTGAAATTGAGGGGATGGAGAAACATTAATCATCAAATGGAAGTCAAAAGAAAGCTGGAGTAGCAATACTTATATATGACAAACCAGATTTTAAACCAAAGACCGTAACATGAGATGAAGAAGGGCACTATATCATAATATGGGGGACTATCCAACAAGAAGATCTAACAATTGTAAATATTTATGCACCAAACATGGGAGTACCCAAATATATAAGAATTAATAACAAACACAAAGGAACTCATTGATAATAATACAATAAGAGTAGGGAACGTTAACATACCACTTATGTCAATGGACAGATCATCTAAGCAGAAAACCAACAAGGAAACAATGGCTTTGAATGACACATGGTGCCAGATGGACTTAACGATATATTCAGAACATTTTCTTGAAGCAGAAGGATACAACATTCTTTTCCAGTGCACGTGGGACATTCTCCAAAGTAGATCACATACTAGGTCACAATTCAGCCCTTAACAAGTACAAAAAAAATGAGATCTTACCATGCATCTTTTCCAACCACATCAGTTTGAAACTTGAAGTCAACCACAAGAAAAAATTTGGGAAGACCACAAATACATGGAGGTTAACCAACATGCTACTAAACAATGAATGGGTCAACCAGCAAATCAAGGGAGAAATAAAAAATAAATGGAAACAAATGAAAATGCAATGGTTCAAAACTTTTAGGATGAAGGAAAAGCAGTCCGAAGAGGGAAGTATATAGCAATACAGACCTATCTTAAGAAGCAAGAGAAATCTCAAACAACAGCCTAATCTTACACCTAAAGGAGCTAGAGAAAGAACAAACAAAGCCTAAAGCCAGCAGATGAAGGAAACTAATAAAAATTTGAGCAGAAATAAATGATATAGAAACAAAAAAAAAAAACAGAAGAGTAATGAAACCAGGAGCCCTTTGAAAAAAATTAATAAAATTAATAAATCCCTTGCCAGACTTATCAAAAAGAAAAGAGAAAGGATCCACATAAATAAAATGATGAATGAAAGAGGAGAGATCACAGCCAACACCACAGAAATATAAATATGAACAATTATAAGAGATTATTATGAAATGTATATGCCAACAAATTGGACAACCTGGAAGAAATGGATAAATTCCAAAAACATATAAACTACCAAAACTGAACAGGAAGAAACAGAAAACACAAATAGACTGATAACCAGTAAAGAAATTGAATCAGAAATAAAAAATCTGGGGTGCCTGGGTGGCTCAGTCAGTTAAGCATCTGCCTTTGGCTCAGGTCATGATCCCAGGGTGCTGGGATCGAGCCCCACATTGGGCTCTCTGCTCAGAGGGAAGTCTGCTTCTCCCTCTGCTTCTGCCCGATCCCCTGCTTGTGCTCTCTCTCAAACAAATAAATAAAATATTTTTTTAAAAAAAAGAAGAAATAAAATATCTCCAGAACCAGATGGCTTCACAGGTGAATTCTATAAACATTTAAAGAAGAGATAATACCTATTCTTCTCAAACTCTTCCAAAAAATAGAAAAGTAAGGAAAACTTCCAAATTTATTCTATGAGGCCAGCATTACCTTGATATCATAACCAGATGAAGATTCCACTAAAAAAACAGAACTACAGGCCAATATCTCTGGTGAATATGGACGCAAAAATTCTCAATAAAATATTACCAAACCAAATTCAACAGTACATTAAAGGAATCATTACCAAAATCAAGTGGGATTTATTCCTGCGCTACAAGAGTGGTTCACAAATCAATCAACGTGACACACCACATTAAGAAAAGAAAGTATGAGAACCCTATGATCCTCTCAATAGATACAGAAAAATCATTTGACAAAGTACAACATCCATTCATGATAAAAACCTACAATAAAGTAGGGTTAGAGAGAATATACCTCAACAAAATAAAGGCCATGTATGAAAACCCCACAGCTGATACCATCCTCAATGGGGAAAAACTGAGAACTTTTCTTCTCTGGTCAGGAACAAGACAGGGATGTCCACTCTAACCACTTTTATTTAAAATAGTATTGGGGGGCACCTGGGTGGCTCAGTCGTTAAGCATCTGCCTTCAGCTCAGGGTGTGATCCCAGCGTTCTGGGATCGAGCCCTGCATCAGGCTCCTCTGCTGGGAGCCTGCTTCTTCCTCTCCCATTCCCCCTGCTTGTGTTCCCTCTCTCACTGACTGTCTCTCTCTGTCAAATAGATAAATAAAATGTTTTAAAAAATAAAATAAAATAAAATAGTATTGGAAGTCTTAGCCACAGCAATCAGCCAACAAAAGGAAATAAAGGCATCCAATCGGCAAGGAAGAAATAAAACTTTCACTATTTGCAGAGGATATAATACTCTATATAGAAAACCTGAAAGACTCCACCAAAAAATTGCTAGCACTGATATACAAATTCAGTAAAGCCACAGGATATAAAATCAACATACAGAAATCTGTTGCATTTCTATACACCAATAATGAAGCAGCAGAAAGAGAAATTTAAGAATCAATACCATTTACCATCACCAGGCTCTTGGATTTGGAAGAACAAACATTGTTTTAATGTCTATACTACCTAAAGCAATCTTCACATTTAATGCAATCCCTATCAAAATACCACCAGCATTTTTCAATAAGCTATCACCTCACACCTGTCAGAAAGGCTAAAATTAACAATCCAAGAAACAACAGGTGTTGGCAAGGATGTGGAGAAACGGGAACCCTCTTGCACTATTGGTGGGAATGCAAACTGGTGCAGCCACTCTGGAAAACAGCATGGAGTTTCCTCAAAAACTTGAAAATAGAACTACCCTACAATCCAGCAATTGCACTACTAGGTATTTACCCAAAGAACACAAAAATACTAATTCAAAAGGACACATGCACCCTGATATTTATAGCAGCATTATCAATAATAGCCGCATTATGGAAACAGCCCAAGTGTCCTATCGAGTGATGAATGAATATAGAAGATGTGGTATAGGGGCACATGGATGGCTCAGTTGGTTAAAGAGCTGACTCTTGATTTTGACTCAGGTCATTATCCCAGGGTTGTGAGATCGAGCCCTGTCTCAAGCTCCCCGCTCAGTGAGGAGTCTGCTTGAGATTTTTTCTCTCTGCTCCCCCAACAAGCACTCTTTCTCTCTCTCTCAAATAAATAAATCTTTTAAAAAATTTTTTTAATTTTAAAAGCTATAAAAAAGATGTGATACACACACATACACACACACACATACACACAATGGAATATTATTCCATTGAATGGAATGAAATCTTGCCATTTGCAACAACTTGGAAGGGGCTAGAGAGTATTATGCTAAATGAAATCAGTCAGAGAAAGACAAATACCATATGATTTCACTCATATATGGAATTTAAGAAACAAATGAGCATGGGGAAAAAAAGACAAACCAAGAAACAGATTCTTAACTACAGAGAACAAACTGATGGTCACCAGAGGAGAGGGGAGTGGGGGATGGGGGAAATAGGTGATGGGGATTAAGGAGGGTGCTTGTGACAAGTAACAGGTGTTGTAAGTGTTGACTCACTAAATTGTACAGCTGAAACTAATATTACACTATATGTTAACTAACTGGAATTGGAATAAAATTTTTTTAAAAATTGATTAACAGTTTGGGGGAAAAATGGGCAGCTATTTCCAAATCTTAGTTCCACCTGACCCTAGCAATGTTATACAGGGAAAGTTTCTTTATCTTCCTAATAAAGAAACCATTTCTCTCCTCTGCAAAATGGAGTGTTTGGTTCATAACTTGAAACTCACTGAGGCAACAGTAATTGCAAGCCCAACACCTGGCTTAGGTACTGCTTTGTTTTCACATCACTGGTGGGCCTGGGAACGCAGCCACCTGGAGGCAGTGGGAGAAGGGCTGGGGCAAAGATGGAGGAACCCTGTGAAAGGGCCACAGGTTTGGGGCACCATTTCCTGTGAAGGCCTTTTCCCTTTGAATGGTCTTGTTTCCTCCAGACCAGCTAGGGCTCCAAATTCCAGATGGGGCATTGCATGGCCCAAGAAGTCAAGGACTAACAAAGGCAGTCCAACTACTATTTGGAGCAGAAAAGACATTACAGGACCACAAAAGATCAGTGGTACATACCTTAGAGTGGGCTGTCGAGATCCTCCCTCCCAACAAGCCATTCTTTCCAGAAAGGCAGGAGGCTGAGAAGCTGGACCCGGGAAAGAGAAGTGTGGTGCTAGCCCCAGGACTGTCACTGGGTTTCCAGACTCCAGGTTGTAAATCTCCAAGCCAAAGCTTGGGGGAAAGGGGGGGGGGGCTGGGAGGACACAGGGGTGAATGGTGTCAGAAGACCTACAATGGAAGGATAAAGTTCTTCAAAGCTTCTAGAATAGTTAGGACTAAGCACCGTGGAACACAGCCTTCTTGAATGTGCTACGGAGAGTAGAATCCATTCTCTTTGTGGCTCCAGGACCTCAAGGTTTATTATTAATAGAAAGAGTTAATACTCTTTGAGGACTTACTATATACCAAAGACTGTTCAGTCGCTGTATGGGTCTTGCCTCATTTAGGCCTCTCAACCACTCTGTTTATCATCCGATCTCTTTACAGATGAAGAAACCAAGCCACAGTAAAGCCAAGTATCTTGCTCAAAATAGATTGGCTATAAAGTTGCTTAGCCTGGCTTTAAATTCTGACTGTAGAAGGTCATACACTTAACCAGTCAGCCTAGCTGTAAGCCAGTCCTCAAGTGAGGTTGGGGTTTTGGATACAGCAAGATTGGCCATGGAGATAGATTCATGAGTGTAACTTGCATTATTTTCTCTACTAAAGTGAATGTTTGAATTTCTTCCATAATATAAAGTTTCTGTAATATAAGTTCAGGTGCACCTGCCTGGCCTAGTGGGTAGAGCACACCATTTTTGATCTCAGAGCTGTGAGTTCAAGCCCCCACAATGGGTGTGGAGCCTACTTTAAAAAAAAAAAAAGTCATAATATAAAGTTCAAAATAAAGGTCCCAATGCCTGAGGTCCACCAGGGATGCCTTTATCAGTGAATTACGTGTCACGTAACAGCCACCAGGGTCTGTGACAAAGAGGCCTAGACCCAGTGGCCACCACCCTATCTCCCCCACCCACCCACCACCAAATTCACAGTCCTCACAGTCCTAACCCTAAAGTTGCCCCTTAACAACCACTGTCTAAGGGGGAACCAGGCAAACCAAACTGGTCACCCAGGTTTCCAGCCAAACCCAAAGACCTTTGAACCAAGCCAGCACCCCCCACCGGAAACAAATCATAGGACAGCAAACCTGTAGAAGGTAATTTGCCCTAACCACCCAAAAAAAAATCCTACGTACTCCCCTCCCCACCTACTCCCACTCCAACCCATTCACACCTGGGAATGTTTAGCAGTTTCCTCTAAGCCAAACCTTGTCCCACTCTCCAAAATCCCAAGGATCCAAGACCCAAGCAACACCCCTCCCCACAATTGGGCAACGGATGCTAGCCCCGGGCTAGCAAACACCTTCACTTCATTTAGGTCAGAGCTCCAACCCACCATCCGGCCCTGGCTTCACGCCTCTCCCCCCGCCCCCATCAACAGTCTGGGGAGTCACGCCGCCCCTCACCACCACCAGGGGAATGTTTGCTCCCAAACCAGGACTATGTCAACCCCACAAATACCCTAGAGTCTTCCAACTTAGGCCCCACACACCACGTGAAGAGAAAACCAGAGCCGGGCCACTACTACCACCAATAAGGTGGCCCAGAACAGTCCCGCACCGCCCCCCTCAAAAAAGAAAATCCTGGACCTGCAGTACTGGGGCCCCTGCCCAAGCCACGCCCCGCAACCCTAGGATTGACCGCCAAACCTCGCCATCCCTAATTCATTCCTCTAATTCACTCCTGGAATTCACTCCTCGAGCTGCGAGTTGTTAACCGGCCCCCCCCACCGCCACACTCAAATGAAAACCAATCGAGATCGCCACCCTAAGTCTTGCCAGGGACCCCCAACCGCAGCCTCTCCTAACTCTCCTCCATCCCCACCTCGCTCACGCCCCAAAGCTGGAGGACAGGGGATGGGCCAGCACCCTTCACGGCCCGGCTTGCTGGGACACCGGGACTACAGTCCCCAGAATCCTTTGAGGGCCCGGACCAGCGTGGGCGCCGCTGAGAGGACGAGGCCACGCTTCCTGAACTACCGCGACTGGTGGCTCATCTGCTGTTTTCTCAAAACAAGCCCGGGGGTGGGCTCTCAGGGGAAGCCCACTCTCTTCTGACTCCTTCGCCGCAGAGACTACACTCCCCAGAGGCCCTTGCTATCGCTTCCGCCTGCCTGGCCCTTCTGGCGGAAGTATCTAGCGCGCCTGCGCAGCGTTTTACTTGGCCGCGGTGGGTTGGGTTACGTGTGTTTTGTATTCCTTCTGGGCGGGGCTTAGTTCTCCGGCTTGGCTCCGTGGGCTTCTACTAGCTCAGGCTGGAAAAGGTAAAGTGGCCTCGCCGAGGTCCGCCAGGGCCTGCTCCTTTGGCGCGCGTAGCCTCTTTTCGAAAGACCCACAGTTGGTGCTGAACACAACCCAGCTTCTGGGAGCGGGGGTCTCACTCTTCCTGAGAATTGAGCTGCTCTGGCGCCCTCTGCCGCCCTGTCCCCAATTCCGGGGCTGGAGATTGGAACCCTCTCGAGCGCATGGGCGGGCGATCCACCCAGGCACCCCAGGTCCGCCTTCTCCAGGGGAGAGCAGGATAATGGCCATAGCGCCTCTGAGGGCCCACTTCCCTGAAACTCCTTCCCGTCATGGCTGTCTCACAATAGACCCATTGCCTCCCCTTAGCCCGGAGGCGGCCTTGTTGGGACCGGGCAAAGACAGCCCTGGAGGGGTCACGCATCGTATCTGGCGCCTCTCTCAACAACCAGCTCTAATACACACGTGACACACCCAGCAGTGAACTGCATCCAGCCCACGCAAGAGCAGGTTAAATGAAAGTAATGGGACATCCGTGCCCAAATGCCTTGTGATAAAGTCAAGGGCGGAGACTGCAGAGTCGCCTGTAGCCAGGTGTGCAGGAGAAGCTGTCTGATGTGCCTTCCGCGAGGCCAGAAACCCATGGTCCCGGTCTGAGGCCTCATGAGCCCTGGCCACAAAGTCGGGGTTTGTAATGGCCAAAAATCTTTTCTGTGTGTAGAACCGAGAATGCATGCCCTCTCCGCTGCTTTCCGCCTGTGTTTTGTATTTGAATTTTCAGTAATCACTGTAAGTTTCTACTTAGTTCCGGTTTGCCGATTTCTCTGAAAACATCTCAAACAGCTATTTCCGTGCTCACATCTTGATTATTTCCTTCCTTCTGCTGGCTTTAGGCTGTCTTTTTCTGACCTGGAGTTTTGTTTTGTGGTTCCCATGAGGTTTGCATAAAATGTTTCACAGATAAAAATACTTTTTCTGCTGATGGCAATTTATCCCATATTTGCTGCTACTGGTGCCGCTGCCTCTACTCCCCCGGTTCTGCCACCTACACAGGACCCCTGGGGGCCCCCCAGATCTGGCGGGTGGGGTACTGGGGTTCTCCCCGGGAGACTTGCCCTAGGTGCCCCAGGAACCGGGAGCAGGGGGCGCGGACACACCCCCTCTGCTGGCTCGGGGTCCCCGCCTGAGCTGTAACTGACCGGGGTTGAAAACGAATTAGAGGCGAGAGAAACGACTTAAGAGACCAGAGTCCCCGCCTCCTGGTTTTGAGGCTGTTTACTTACTCTCCGTAAACCCCGCTTGGAACTTTGCGTTCCTAGCTCTGAAAGGTAGCTGGAGAATGTGCGACCACAGGATATTGACGGGGGAACAGCGCCCCTTTGTGGTCAATGTTTGGTGGCTTCGGAGATGATGGGAAAACCTCCCAAGTTGGTCAAACTCCCTAATAGGCGAATCACAGAGACAGCGGGGCATATGAATACCTTATGAGCAAATTAGAGCAATGGAGCACTGTTTCTCCTACCAGACTGGGGAACGTTATAAAAATAGATGACGGCCGTCATAAACTGCCAGTTGGGAAATTGAAAATGAGATGCTCTCCCTGGGAGCCTTTTGAAACAAGGAATCCAAAGGCTTTCTTAAAAGTGCATCTGCTTTGATCTAGCTCTTCCTTTTTTAATGGATTAATCTTTAAGTAGGAAAAGGGGTAGTAAGTGAAAGGATTACACAGAAGCATTGCTTATAGCAAAATTTTTTAAAAATATGCAATTGTTTAAACACAGTAAGATCCATATAATGGACTACGATGCAATTATTAAAAATGATACTGCGACTATTTTGTCATTGAAATGACTACAAACGTTGCTAAGTTAACCGGAAACAGGGTTTAAAACAATAGGTACACTCTGTGTCACAGGTGGGGTTCTTCAGAGCAGATGATGGCGAGACCGTGGGTGGGGAGGAAGCAATTAGGGACACACATCTATGAAAGAAGCCAGCAGAAGTGGCCTTGGGCAGAGGGAGAAGTTCAACCATAATGCAGGCTCAACAGAGCCTCAGCCAGCTGACAGGGACTCCAGAGCAAGCATGACCCATCAGCGTTGGCTAGGTCAACATGTGGTGGCTGGATCTCTATACCCACACCTCTCCCAGGCACAGAAAAGGGCTGCCAGGGAAGGGCTGACCTCAGGAGGCAGCTCTCTGCAGCTGAAGCCAATTGCTGAAGCTGATAGCCAAGGGCTGTGCACGGAACAAACTCCTCACAGGTGAGCAAGCAAGTCCCCCCTTCGAGGTAGTGCGTCTCTGCACCCACCGCACCACATGTATGTGTCTATATGATCGGTGTTTTCAGAAAATAAATTACACCTGTCTATGCCCCTGGAAAAAAAATCTGAAGGAGGATAAAACAGGGACTCCAGTAGAATAACAACTGCCAAGAAGTGAAGAGGCCTGTGATGGTTAATTTTATGTGTCACCTTGACTGGCCATGGTGATGTAGTTTTGGAAGGTGTTAGTGAGGTCCGGAGCCATCAGCCAAGAAAGAATTCTTGAGGGGCCTTTGGTGCAAAAAAGGTGATTTTATTAAAGCAGGGGGGACAGGACCCATGGGCAGAAAGAGCTGCTGCACTGGGGCTGGGAGGAATGGCTGATTCTATACTGGGGAGCTGGGGGAGGTAAGGAAAAAGGAGGTGTCCAAATGGACTTTCGTATGCTAAAGAAGACTCAGGAGGTGTTGCTATTGCCAAGTTCAGGTGGTTTTCCCTGCTAGTGAGGCATTAATATTAAGACAGTTGAGAGATTCCTGAGGAATGCTATACTCTATCACAATAGGCTGCAGGTTATAAAGAAGTTTAATTTTGTTTACATTCCCTTCTGCCTCTGTTTCCTATATCACTGTGGAGAGGAGGGTGATATTAGGGCTCCAGGAAATTGAGTTAGGGGTCTCTGGAAGTTAGGCTATTGATAAGAATGCTTTTTCCTTGTAAATCACTAAGACACTGGTAAACTGAAGACTCACGTCCTCTGATTTTTATCAGTTCACCATTGTTTTTCCTTCCCTTAGTTTTAGGGCAGCCAGAAGTGCCTGAGGAATGCCACACAGAGCCCACCTGAGGGGGGCAGGGGGTGCAGGGTGTCAGCTTGCCTTCTGCTCCCTCATCAATGGGGTAGCCAGATTAAACACTGTTTCTGGACGTGTCGGTGAACGTGTGTTTCTGGATGAGATTAACTTAGGAATCAGCGGACTCAGTAGATTGCCCTCCCCAGTGTGGGTATCATCCAGTCCCTTGAGGGCCTGGATAGAACAAAAGGCGAGGGAAGGGGGAATTCACCCCTTTTCCACCTCATTGCTTGAGCTAGGGCATCTTTCTCCGCCGCCCCCCCCTCCCCGGGGCTCCTGGGTCACAGACCTTCAGACTTAGGCTGGAATCTGCACCATTTGGCTTCCCTGGTTCTCAGGCCTTGAGATTCAAACTAAATTACACCACCAGCTTTTCCTGGTCTCCCACTTGCAGATGGCAGGTGGTGGGATTTCTCAGACTCCATAATTACGTGAGCCAATTCCTTGTAATAAATACCAGATACACACACACACACACACACACACACACACACTTGGTTCTGTTTCTCTGGGGAATCCTGACTAATACAAGACCCCAGGCATCCATGGAGCAAACACTATTATGCATTCTTTAGTGAGGCACTTCTAAAGTACCTGTCAGCTGCAGTATTTTGCTCCCAGGAGGTTAAATCCAGTGAGAAGGCCAAGGACCGGAGGAGACCCGGATGGATAGGCTCAACACCCAGTCCGAGTCCTGAAACCAAGCCTCCCATTACAGGCTAGTCTGTCCCACTGAGTAGAGCTGCAGCAAGACTGAAGAGAGGCATCCTGTGTCTTCCAGGCAGGCCCTGCTATCCATAGCATTGAGTACCATCCCACCAGGGAGGGTCCTAAATACCTGCCCCACATAGAAGTCTGGTCTCCTCGCAATGCTATCTCTGGTCAAGACCTTTGCTCCTGCTGCCTGAGCAGGGCAAATGCTCCCTCCTTCCTCTGCCCCACACAGAAGGTCTCCTGACCCAGAGTAAAGTGATCCACAGACATCTCAAGAAAGGGTGTCCCACAGAACACTGTTGATGGCCATGGGATCCCCACCCCTGCCTCAGTTTCCCCATGCATATAATGAGGTCCTCAAGGCACTGTGGATACAAAAGTGAATGAGACAGAGCCCGTGCCCTCAAGGCAGTAGGAGAAGGATTTGAACGGAAATGCAATGGTGACGCTGCAGAAGAGGATAAAGGTATAGGAGGAGACGTGGCAGTTACAGCTGGTAGGTCCTGTGGGGGCTATCGCCTGGGCCCACACCAGATCCCAGATGGAGATTCAGGATCCCAGGGCCTGAGTGCGGCTGTGAGACGTTTGGAGAGGAGGAAGCAAAGCAGGGTGTCAGGCTTGAGGGGAGGGCAGCGATAGTTCCTCCTGAGTTCCTGGAGACCTTGAGCCCCGGAGCCTTCAGTCCTTCCCCTAGGACTTGGATCTGCCTGGTTTCTGCTCCTGGTGGGGTAAGTAGGTAGGGGCCTTGGAGAGATGCGGGACCAGGAGCAGGATCAGGGCCTCGGGGGAGGGAGAAGATGAGACAGTCTAGCTGGGAATATCGGAGGGGAAGTAGAGGAGGAAGAGGACAGCAGTAAGAGGAAAAAATGGAGATGAAAGGAGCGAGTGGGGGGAGGGGCGGGAGCTATGTTCCTGCCCTCTCTCTGGCTGAGGGTAGGAACATGCAGCCTGTGAGTGCGGTCAGATACTGGAGCCCCAGCTAACTTCCCTCTTCCCCCGGAAAAAAGGAGAGTCCATGAGCCCAGTGCTGGCCAGGGGACTGTCAGCTGCTGTTCTGTTACCTGTGCCCCCCCCCCCCGTGAGACATCTCTACCTAGTGCCCTCTGCCCCCTAGTCTCCTTGGTTACAAAGGCTGCCTCCCACAGGCCTATGGTTACAGAGAACCCCTCCCCTCCCTAGAGCTGCCAGCCAGCAGGGGCTCGGGAGCTGGGAGCCGCAGGTCCCTGAGATGGGGAAGCTCAGCAAGCCTTCTGTGGTAAGCTAAATGATGTATGTTGTTTCAAGCCATTAAACTATTTAAGTAAGTGCCAGTGGCAACAGGAAACACACATCCCCCCTGGGGAGCAGTAGGCTGGTGGCTCAGTTCTTCCCCTCAAGGAGCCTGGATGCCACTCCCTCTGATCTGCCCTAAGGCTCCCTGTTCCTGGCAGCCAGGAACCCTTTTGGCCTGGGGAGGAATGGCCACTTGCCCTTGGCAAGCTGGCCAGGCCCTGCCTGCTGGTCCATGGCTGCCTTGCCAATGGGACACCCTGCTGGACGGGAGATGGTGGAGGGATCAGAGATGCATTCAAGCTTCCATGACACCAGGATCTCCTGATTACGGTTTTGGTTTAAAGATGGGTAAGACAGGATTCAGCTTCAATACCTAAGAAACACCTTGGAATGTCCCTGTAGACAGCAGGAGGGAATCTCTGTCCCATGACACGGGACAGGCCAATACATTAGAAGCATTTGGCCTTCCAGAGGAGAGGAACGCTGCACTGAAAGACCAGGGACAGAGTGGGGGATGAGATTGGGGGCGTTGTGCCCCCCTCTCCAGGATCTCCCTCCACGGTTGACTGGTTGCATTCTGGACAAGCAGAGCTGGACAAAAGTCCCCGCAGGTCCACCTCCTGGAACTTCCCCTGCTCTGCTTCCCAAGCTCTCTTCTGCCGGGAGAGCTGAGCCCAACCTCCTAGAACGCCCAGTGCTGCCTCCTTCTGGATGCTGTGAGCACTAAATGGCCACCTAGGCCGTGACCCCCACTCGCTGCTGTCCTTGACCTCCTTTCTCCCTAGAAAGCATGACGAGCTGAGCCGGCCAAGCCTCACCCCACCGGAAATGTTACTGCCGAGCGCCCCCGCGGTGGGAGTGCGGTGAGTAGGGACAGGCGGCCCCGCCTTTATTTTTCCCCTTCTCTGTTCGCGCTCCCACCCTCCTTTTATCCTGTTCTTCCCATATTCTCTGGAAATTCTCCACTTTTTTCCATTTTTCACAATGCTTTTGCTCTGTGCCTTACTGCAAGGAGGGTTGCTATCCCGGGACGACCCAGTTGGGGTCCTCGGGTCCTTCTGGGAGAGCACCTCCGGCTGGGAACTTGGCTTTCGCTCTAGTGGGGAAATCCCTCAACTACAGTTGTGTTTAGCACCGAGGTGGCGCCCGGAGGAAGCGCACCCTCAGGGGTGCAATGCATATGCAAATGAGCTCGGAACCCGCTCGCCTGATTGGTGCCTCTGGGTGTCTGCGTGCAGAGGAGCTCTCCCGGGCAGCCTGGTGGCTCCAGGTTGAGCGCAGCACCGGGACCCTGGCGCCCTGCCAGCTACCTGGCGTCTTTCTGTGTCTCTCCGATTCCTCTGTCCTGTAATCCCTGCGCACTCTCTGAGTCCCCTTCCGTGCTCCCTTTGGTTTCTTTCCGGCCTTGCCTGTTCTGGCCCCCGTTCTTAATTGCCAAATTCTCCCGTCTTGGGTTTCCCACCCCCAATGAAACAAGTATATCCCAATGTTTAAGGTACAGGGAAGCTCGCTCAGAGAAGCAGCCCGCGTCCACAGTGTCCCCTGACCTGGGCACGTCCGACTCATTTCGGGACGCCAGGGGTCGGACCGCGGAGATCACGGGGTATATGGCAATGAGCACTGGGAGTGGGCGCCCTGGGCTGGGTGACACCAGGAGACCGTCACTCGCCCCTTAATGAGCGCACAGCCTGTCCCGGCGTCTCTTCTAGGGCCTCACTTGTTTCCAAGGCGCGGCTCATAGGGATGCTCTGAGAACGTTAGCGTGGGCGGTCGGAGCTACCTCTTCCCAGGTCTCCTTCTGGGCGTGTGCGGACCCCCGGGGCGGGGCGGGGGGGCAGTTCCTCGGCGCCTCGGAATGAATGTGTGGGATCTGTTTTCCCACCCAGCTCCCCTGGTCAATGGCTACTTAAAATGGAGAGAAGTTGGAGGTGATAAATCCTGTATCTGGTTGGTGATGAGGAAAAATGGGGCTTCTCACACATCACAGGAGGAAATACCTTTCATTCCGCTTTGGAAAACAATTTGGCAATGTCTCATAGCATTAGAAAGATCCACCCTTAGGCCCTATAATCTCGTTCCTGGATAGCAATTCTGAGGAAATATTCACTAATTAAGATCACATACAAGAATGTTATTGCAAAAAAATTTCCCGGTGCTCCTCAATAGTGAGGGGGTGCATTGCTGTTTATCTCCCCTGGGGAGTAAGACCTCAAGTCAGCCTTAGGGTTGGTAGGATTAGGGCATGGGGATTAGGGTTCTGGTGAGGACCCTAATGTTAGGATTGGAGTTAGGGCCTTAAATTTAAGACCTTAAGGTTAGGGCTTGGGTTGGTACTTTAGGGTTAAGGTGACACTCAGGATTAGGGTCTTAAAAGGAATATGCTAGATCCCTATTAACTGATTCATGCAGATCTCTTAGATGTGTTAAGAGGCAGAGACGTTATAACCCATTTTTGTAACTTTTTCTGTGTGCCATTTATGTGTATATATATTTATATGCCTTTATGTGTATATACATTTATATGCATTTATGTGTATATACATTCATTTGAGAATGTTGTTAACATTGGATAAATGCAGGGAGAGAAGGGGAGAAAAGAAGATTTTTTTTTTTTAAGATGCATTGTAAAGGAAGATGTGCCTACCTCTTTTGACTCCATTGACTTCATAGGAAATTAAGCACTGATCCCCAAGCTTCCCTCTTTTGCCTGGCTCCCATCTACCTTTCTACATCCACTCACTTGTCTGTGGACACCTTGGGTTATAAGATGTAGGATACAAATGATATCCACATCCTTCAGGAAAGATCCACACCCTGCCTCTCATGGCCACACCAGACAAAATAGAGTACAGTACAAAATGCAGCATCTCAGAGAATAAACCCAAGGCCTCTAGGAGAGAGGCCAGAGCATTGTGTTTTTTCAGGAGACAGTTCAGCAGTGGCAGCAGGGGGGACCCCTGCCTCAGGTCAGCACTTGCCTCATCCAGAAGGCTGCCCCTCCAGGAGCCCAGGATCTCTCAGGCTGTGCTAGACACTCCCCTTGCACATAAGCCATGTGGAATTTGGCCTGTCCTCTGAACCATCCATTATATCTTGAGGCCCCGAGCTGAGGGCCAACCTGTTGTGTATCTCTTTGATCACTGCTGTAGGGGAAGGACCAGGAGTTCTGGACACAGCCTTTTCCAGTCCCCTGGTGCTGCCACCCCTGATGCTCAGCTTTGGTTGTAGTAAACAAATGCCAGGCTCCAACATTAAGCAGTGAGAGTCTTACTGTGCCTGTCACATGTCTGTCATTCACAAAGAGATGCTGCTACGGGACCTCCTCCACCTCAATCCCCTTGAAAGTCACTTGGGGGATCATCTTTCTCTACCTCTCAGCAGATCTGTTTCTGTCCCTTCTCTGTTCTGGTGTTGGTGGCATGCCTTGCCTCAGTCTCCCCCTCCTCTTTCAGGACTTATCTCTGATTCAGGTCTCAGGCACTTTGTTCTCTTTTAGCTTAAACTGTTGAAGCTTTGCCCTGTGGCTCTCAGTGTCCTAAAGGAGGAAACTAAATTTGAATCAGTAAAGCTAGCAATGGAGAATATGAGTGGCTGGAAGTGGGACAATGGGATAAGAAGACAAGGGAAATTTGGGGGAGGGGGCAGAGGCAAGAGAGGAGGAGGAGGAGGGTGTATGGGGGATAGCAGATTGACATCTGTCCTTAACATGGTCCCATATACTGATCTGCACACCTATGGAGAAGCTGATGGTGTTACTGAAAAGAGGTTTTATGATGCTCTGGCCATAAATGCAGATGCTTCCATGTCATGACACAGAGAGTAGATCTGGGATGGAGACGAGGTGCTTCCCTGGGGCTCTACATGGAGGCCAGTACCACTGTTGGCAGCTTGAGGAATGAGAAGTTGAGAAGCATCTGGGCCAGCACCTCAGCCAACACATGAGCATTCCCATGACAGCCAAGGGTCATGGGAGGATTTCCTAAGGGAGTGTTGGGCCGCAGATGTGGCCAGCAGAGGGGGAAGAAATCATAAGGGATAAAACGTACCAAGCACAAGTATAAGTCACGTACTACAGTTAGCACTTTAGATGATTATCTTATTTAAGTATCAAAATGACCCTACATGGAATGTAATATTGCACTACAAGCACAGAGTAAAGCCTAGACACTCAGATTTGAGGGTCAGCCCCTATGCAGATGAGTCATGATGTCACTGTCCTCGAGTTTGCTCTGGATCTTAGCTTCATCATCTGTAAAAGACAAAATAATAGTGACTACATGAGGAATAAAAAGGGTAATAATGACAAAGCACTTGACATCATGCAGGACTTATATAAGCATTCTATAACTCTCGCTTATGATTATCCCCATTTTATCTGTAAGGAAACAGGATTAATAACTTACCCAACACAAGAGTCCACATTTGAATGACTGACCATGAGACCAGAACACAAAATCTTATCCATGGGAAAGTACTTGCCCAAAGACTCAAAACTCATAGTGTCTTCAGATAACCATGCCCTAATATCAAGGTGGTAAGAGGATATATGTATCAACCTAAAAACTTTATACCTATCTATATTATCTTTCAAAAGTAAGGGCTTGGGGCGCCTGGGTGGCTCAGTCGTTAAGCGTCTGCCTTCAGCCCAGGGCGTGATCCCAGAGTCCTGGGATCGAGCCCCACATTGGGCTCCTCCATTGGGAGCCTAATTCTTCCTCTCCCACTCCCCCTGCTTGTGCTCCCTCTCTGTCTGGCTGTCTCCCTCTGTCAAGTAAATAA
Organism: Ursus maritimus; assembly: GCF_017311325.1. Lineage (NCBI taxonomy): Eukaryota > Metazoa > Chordata > Mammalia > Carnivora > Ursidae > Ursus > Ursus maritimus. The sequence continues at coordinate 78,783,461 of NW_024426663.1, read as the reverse complement.
ATAAAATCTTTAAAAAAAAAAGTAAGGGCTAAAAAAGTCATTGAAGATACAAAATAATTAAGAGAACTTACTCTCATACAGCCTCACTAAAGGAAGTATTGAAGAATAATTTCGGCAAGAACAAAGGTGAACCTAGAGAACAGACCAGGAATACAGGGAAAAAATGATCCCAAAATGTTTATGTAATATAATTAGTTTCTTTACCATTTAAAAAACAGATTTTAAGTAACAATTGAAATTCATGGGAATATGTGATGGGTACTTGGGACTGTGCTAGGACCCTTGAGAGGAGGATACAAGTGTGGAATAAATGAGACTTTTGTCAGAAAATTTACAATTAAACTGACTTGGGGATGGGGCTTCCAGAATGGCAGAGTGAGGTGGTCAGCAAAGCCTCTCTTCGAAAAGCAATGTTAGAGACACTGGCACCATAACAAGATGATATAAACTTACTATTTCCTGCTTCTCCCTTCTAATGCAACAAAATACCTCAGAAATTATTATACAGGTGACAGTAAAAAAACACTCTGAAGGCTGGAAAAATAAAAGTGGACTGACTAGGAACCTCATGATTTTAGTAGTGACATGGGGTGAGTTCCCTGTGTGTGTGTGTTTTTAATCTCTCGTATATATCCAGGACTCGATGCCAGAGAGATTTGAAACCTGGAACTACCAATGGGTGTCTACTAAACGACAACAGTAATAAAATCCTGCTTTCACTGGCCAAAGGACAAGAAAGGAGAAGCCCAACAGAGACTGAGGGGGGAGATTCAACCCTCACTCCACAACCAAGTCATCAGCAAGCAGCCCCAACTGCCCATGGCAGCAGCAGCAGCAAAGCCCTTGGTCTCCCTGCCCTTTACCAGTGGTATATGGAGACCCAAGAGAAATGGCCTCCAACCCAACCCCCCTCTTAAACAGAAGGTGGCCCAGGGACACCAGGTAACCCAGTGAGCATTCTCTGTCCCCACAGACAACACCAGCAGCAACTGAGCAGGAGTCCCAGGAGCCCCAGAAGAATGAAGCAGTTCAGAACAGCATTGCAAGGCTCCAAAAGCTACACTGTCGAGCTCATAAAAAATAGGTCAGAATTTAAAGGCTAACCCTCAACAGCAAAGCTACCTGCTAAATAGAAGATTAAAATAGGGTAAAGAATCTCTTAACATCATAACAAAAACTTTGAGGATATAACAGAAAAATTGTTCCTCATACCAAGAACCAGTGAAACCACAATTTAGATAAGAAAAGACATCTGGCTGACACCAATACCAAGACAAGTAATATGGATCATCAGACAAGGATTTTGTTGGATTTTTTTTTTAAGATTTTATTTATTTATTTGACAGAGAGAGTGAGCGTGAGTGCACAAGCAGGGGGAGCAGCAGAGGGAGAGGGAGAGGCAGGGTCCAGGGAGCCAGACTCAGGGCTCAATCTCAGGATCCTGGGACTATGACCTGAGCTGAAGGCAGACGTTTAACCAGCTGAGGCAACCAGAAACCCTGATGGACAAGGATTTTAAAGCAGTCATCATAAAATACTTCAATAATCAATTACAAATTCTCTCTTGAAACAAATTTAAAAAAATAAAATTTTAAGCAATGAAATAGAAGTTATAAATAAGAAACAAAATGGTGGAAAAAGAACCAAGTGGAAATTGTACAACTGAAACACAATAACTAAAATTTTAAAACTTGCTAGACAGACTGAACAGTAAGTGAAGATGACAGAGAACAGAGTCAATGAATTTGAAAACAGATCAGTAGAATTTACCCAGTCTGAACAGAGAGAACATAGTAGACCAAAACAAACAAACAAACAAACAACCCTCAGGAGCTTAAGAGACTATAGAAACAGGAGGTCTAGCCTTCATAGAACTCATATTAAGAGAGCCCCAGAAGTAGGAGAGGACAATGTGGAGGAAATGAATATGTATTGGAAGAAATAATGGCTGAAAAGCCCATTGGCAAATCTGACAAAAGACATGAACCTACAAATTCAAGAAGCTGAGCAAATCCCAAGAAGGATAAAAGAAAAGAAAAATCCATGCCAAGACACAGCAAAATTAAACTTCCAAAAGCTAATAATTAACTCCTGAAATCTAACAAGGAAACAATTTTAAAACAGCCAGAGAGAAGCAAGATATTGCATGGAAAGGAGCACCAAGTTGAATGACAACAGAAGTCTCATCTAAAACAGTGGAGGCCAGGCACATTTTTCAAGTGCTGAGAGCAAAGAACTGTCAGTTTTGAATTCTGTGTCCTTCCTTCAGGAATGAATGGGAAATAATAATGATACTCTAAGACAAAGGAGAACTAAGAGAATTTATTGTTAACAGATAGGAAGATCTCCAAATAGAAAGAAAATAGTAACGGAGAGAGGTTGAGACCTTCAGGAAAGAAACAATAGGTAAAAATAGAAGTGAATGTAATACACAATCCTTCACTTCATGAGTTTCTTTAATCACATTTTATGGATGAAGCAAAAGTTGTAACATCATCTGATCTGGTGTTCAATGTATATAATGGAAATACTTATATTTTAAGAGTGGAGAGTATAAAGGTAAGTAAAGTTTCTACATTTCACTTAAAATGGTAAGACATCAACACTGGTAGGCTGTGGTTACACATGTGTAAGATTATACCCAGCAACTACTAAAAAAACTACAAAAAAACTAATGTGCTGGAGAACATTATAAACAAATCAAAATTGAACTATAAATGCTCAGGTAACTCACAGGATGGAAGGAAAAAGAAAGAGAAGAATGAGAAATATAGGGAACAGATAACAAATAATAAAATGACAGATGCATGCCCTGATATACCAATAATTACTTTAAATGCCTGTGGTCTGAATACACAAAGTGAAAGAGCTTGGCAGGACTAAGTATATGTTGGCCGCAAAAACTCACTTCAAACACAATGATATATATATGGCTGAAAATTAAATGAACCAAGCAAACATTTTTTTAATCAGAAAAGGCTATATTAATATCAGATAAAGTAGACTTTGGTGCAAAGAAGGTTAGTAGGGACAAAGAGGTACATTACATAATAACAAAAGGCTCTATCCACCAAGAAGATACAGCAACTCTAAATGTATATGTACCAAACAATAAAGCTTCAAAATACACAAAGCAAAAATCTGAAAGCTGAAAGGAGAAATAGACAAATTCACAAGTATAGTTGAGGACTTCAGTCCTTATTTATCAATTGGTAAAATTAACACAGAAAATCAGCAAAATAGAAGAATCCAGCAATGCTATCAACAAAAAGACAGTAAGATACACATTTTTTTCTGACATCCATAGGACACTTATCAAGATAACCCTTATCTGGGGTTATAAAATAAGCCTTAACAAATTTAAAAGGGTAGAAATCATAGAGTATGTTCTCAGACCATACTAGACTAAAACAAGAAATCAATTACAGAATGGCAGCCAAAAAAAACCTCCAAATATTTGGAAATTAGACAACATACTTCTAAATAATGCATGAGTCCCACAGGAAATAAAATAGAAAGCACAAGGTATCAAAATTTGTGGGATGCAGCTAAAGCAGTGCTCAGAGAGGTACTTATAGCAATAAATGCTTATATTAGAAAACAGAACTCAGAACTCAATAATCTAAGTTCCTGCCTCCAAAAATTGGAAAAAGAACAAAAATAAATACCAAGCAAGCAGGTGGAAAGAATTAACAAAGATAAAAGCAGCAGGGGCGCCTGGGTGGCACAGCGGTTGAGCATCTGCCTTCAGCTCAGGGCGTGATCCCTGAATTCATTTATGTTTTGTTTGTTGGATTTTTTATTTTTTTTAATTTTAATTCTCTTGTAATTAACATACAGTGTTATATTTGTTTCAGGTGTGCAATACAGTAACTCAACAATTCCATATACTACTCACTACTCAGTGTATACTCTTAGGGGCACCTGGGTGTCTCAGTTGGTTAAAGTGTCCAACTCCTGATTTCACCTCAGATCATGATCTCAGGCTTCTGAGATGGAGCCCCTCATTGGACTTAGCTCTCAGTGAATAATCTGCTTGGTATTCTCTCTCACTCCCACACCTTCTGCCCCTTCCCCCGGCTCTCTCTCTCTCTCAAATAAATAAATCTTTAAAAAAAAAAAGAGAGATGTACTCTTAATCCCTTTACCTATTGCACCCATCCCCCCACCCACTTCCCCTCTAGTCACCATCTGTTTGTTCTCTATAGTTAAGAGTCTGTTTTGGGGGTTGTCTCTTTTTTATTCTTTGTTCATTTCTTTTGTTCTCAACTTCCACATCTGAGTGAAATCATATGGTATCTGTCTTCCTCTGATTGGTTTGCTTCACTTAGCATTATACTCTCCAGATCTATCCATGCTGTTGCAAATAGCAAGATTTCATTATTTTCTTTGGCTGAAAAATGTCTCATTGTATATATCTACCACATCTTTTTTATCCATTCATCTATCGATGGACAATTAGGTTTTCCATAGTTTTACTACCGTAAATAATGCTGCAATAAACATAGAGGTGTACATATCCCTTGGAATTAGTGTGATTGTTTTTGTGGATTTTCTCTGTTCCTTTCTTCCTTTGCTGTCTTCTCTCACCCTAAGTTTGCTGTCATTAGTAATACATGTGGGTTCCTTTCTCTTCATTTTTTTGCATATCTATTACTGGTTTTTTATTTGTACCACTAAGTATGTATATAACATCTTCTACATATAGCAGTCTATCTTAAGTTGATGTTCACTTAAATTTGATCACATTCTTTATTCTTCCCCTCCCCACGTTTTATGTATATGGTGTCATATTTTACTTCCTTTTATTTTGTGAGTCCCTTGACTGATATTCTTATTTTTACTCCTTTTGTGCTTCCTATTTTTCTCTTACTTATGCTTTTTCCATTCCATTTACAGAGTCTACTTTAACATTTTTTGTAGGGCTGGTTTAGTGGACATGAAGTCTTTTAATTTTTGTTTGTCTAGGGAACTCTGTATCTCTGCTATTCTGAATGATAGCCTTGCTGAATAGAGTATTGTTGGCCTCATAATTTTCCTGTCAGCACTTTGAATATATTATGCCATTCTCTTCTTGCCTGTAAAGTTTCTACTGAAAAATCCCCTTATAGGGTTTCCCTTATATGTAACTGTCTTCTTTTCTCTTGTTGCTTTTATAATTCTTTCTCTATCCCTGCTTTTTGCCACTTTAATTACTATGTGTCTTGATGTGGACTTCCTTGGGTTGGATATCTGTACCTCCCAGATCTGAATTTCTGTTTCCTTCCCTGAATTTGGGAAGTTTTCAGCTATTATTTCTTGAAGAAATACATTTCCTGCCCTCTTTTCTCTCTTCTTCTTCCAGGATCCCTATAATACAAATGTTTTTACATTTGATAGAGTCACTGAGTTCCCTAAGTCTATTCTCATTTTGTGTAATTTTTTTCTCTCATCTGTTCAGCTTGATAACTTTCCATTACTCTGTCCTCCAAGTTGCTGATTCGTTCTTCTGCTTCTTCTAGCAAGCTGTTTAGTCCATCTAGTGTATATTTAACTTCAATTATTGTATTCTTCATATCTGATTGGTTCTTTTTTATCTCTTTGTTAAGGATCTCACTGATGTGCTCCACTCTTTCTCAAGTCCAGCAAGTACCTTTATGATTATTACTTTAAATTCCCTATCAGGCATATTACTTTTCTCTGTTTTGCTTAGGTCTTTTGCTGTGATTTTATCCTGTTTTTTTTTTTCATTTGGGATAAATTCCTCTTTCTCCTCATTTTGCCAAACTTTCTCTATTTCCATGTGTTAGGAAAGTCAGTTACCTCTTTGCTCTTGAAAGCAGTGAGAAGAGACAATCTACAGGAACAGTGATTTGTGACCCAGTATGTGATCTGTTTTTGGAGAATGCCCCATGTGAGCTGGAAAAAAATGTGTATTCTGCTGCTTTAGGATGCAATGTTCTGAATATATCCATTAAGTCCATCTGGTCCAGTCTGTCATTCAAAGCCATTGTTTCCTTGTTGGTTTTCTGCTTTGATGATCTGCCCATTGCTATAAGTGGGGTGGTAAAATCCCCTACTTATATTGTATTATTGTCAAAGTTGTTATTAGCTGTTTTATATATTTGTGTGCTCCCAGGTTGGAGGCATGAATATTTACAATTGTTAGATCTTGTTGGATTGTCCCCTTTGTTATGATATAGTGCTTCATCTCTTGTTGCAGTCTTTGGTTTAATATCTAGTTTGTCTGATATAAATATGGCTACTCTGGCTTTCTTTTGACATCCATTAGCATGATAGATGGTTCTCCAGCCCCTCACTTTCAATCTGCAGGTGTTTTTAGGTCTAAAATTAGTCTCTTGTTGGGAACATATAGATGGGTCTTGTTTTTTTAATTGATTATGAAACCCTACGTCTTTTGATTGTAGTGTTTAGTCCATTTACATTTAGAGTGGTTACTGAAGGATATGAATTTAGTGCCATTGCATTACCTGTAAAGTCACTGTTCCTGTAGATTGTCTCTGTTCCTTTCTGGTCTTTGTCACTTTTAGTTTTTCTCTCCCACTCAAATGGTCCCCTTTAATATTTCTTGTAGGGCTGATTTAGTGGTCATGAACTCCTTTAATTTTTGTCTGGGAACCTCTTTATCTCTCCTTCTATCCTGAATGAGAGGATAGAGTATTCTTGGCTGCTTCTTTTTCCCCTTCAGCATGTTGAATATATCATGCCTCTTCTATCTGGCCTGCCAAGTTTCTGAGGAGAGATCTACTGCTAACCTTATTTGTCTTCCCTTATAAGTCTTCCCTTATAAGTTAGGGATTTCTTTTATCTTGCTGCTTTTAGGACTTTTTCCTTATCTCTATATTTTGCAAATTTTACTATGATATGTCTTCGTATTGGCCTGCTTTGTTGATTTTGATGGGAGTTCTCTCTGCCTTCCTGATCTGGATGTCTGTTTCCTTCCCAAGATTAGGGAAGTTTTTAGCTATAATTTGCTCATATAAGCCTTCTGCACCTTTTTCCTTCCCTTCTCTTTCTGGGACTCCTATGATAGGAATGTTATGCTTTATGGAGTTGCTAAGTTCCATAAGTCTACATTCGTGATCCAATATTTTTCTTTTCGTCTTCTTTTAAGCTTCATTATTTTCCATAATTTTATCTCCTATATCAATTATTTATTTTTGGCTTCTTCCATCCATTTATCATTACATCCAACTGTTTCACATCTCAGTTATAGCGTTTTTTATTTTGGCCTAATTTCTAGGTCTTTTATCTCTGTGGGAAGTGACTTCCTTGTGCCTTCTATGCTTTTCTCAGACCCAGCTAATATCCTTATAATTGCTGTTTTAAAATCTGGATCAGGCATATTACTTATAACTGTTTCAATTAGATCCCTGGCCTTGACCCTTTCTTGTTCTTTCTTTTGGGATGAATTTCTCCATCTTGGCATTTTGTCTAGGTTTCTGTTCTCTTCTCTGTGTTAGGAAAGCCTGTTATGTTTCTTGCTCCAGAGAATAATGACTTATTAAGGAGAGGTCACGTACTGTCCAGGGCCTGGTTCTTCAGGAAGTGTTTCTGATGTATGCTGTGTGCACTCTGCTGCTGTATTTTGCCTGCTCTTTCCCTCAGGCCAGCCCTCCTCAGAGTTTCTCCTTGTCTACAGTGGGGAGTTTGGGGACCTTGTCCAGAGTGTGGTGAGTTTTAACTAGGAGTGCTCTGGTCTGCTTGCTAATAGAGATCTGATGCTATTTCCACGAAAGCTAAAGCTTTATGGCACTTTATGGCCAGTAGACTTGGTGCATGCAAAGGGTTTGTGCTGGTCTTCTGGGGGAGGGGTCCCCAGCTCTGGTTCCCAGGCAAACTTACCTAGTAAAGAAGCACCTGCTGAGTGCAGGGGGATGTGGCTTGGTATAAGAGGCTCGGGCCTCCATTGTTGGTGCTCTGCTCCTCACTGAAGGCAGTCCATGCTGATGGACAGGGGAGAAAAAATAGTACCAGCCCTCTCCATTGGCCCTGGAGAGGGGAGTTTTCTCCTGCTGATGTCCAGAAGCCCTAACAGAAGAGCAAACAATCTCCCCTCATGTGTCCCGGGCATCCCTCAGATCCCTGCCTTCACCCTGTCTGTGTCCAAGCTGTCTGCCTATGTGGCAGTACAGTGCACCTGTGCTTTATCCCAGGCAGACAAGATGGGTTTAAAATCTCTAAACTTTAGGGACCCGGTGTAGTGCAGACCCACACTGGGGGGTGAGTCTTGCCACCCTGGGGTCAGTGCAGGTTTGTCCCAGAAGGGCCATTGAACCAACCCACAAGAGCTTGTAGGTTGGAGTAAACCAGAGCAAAAAGCCCATGTCCAGGTTAGCCACACTGAGCAGGTATCTGTGCTCCTATGCTAAGGGGTGGGGGAGTGCAATGGCACCTGCCAGCTCTTTTGTCCCCTCAGAGGCAATGGCACCTCTCCCAGATGCACTCCAAGAAGGGGGAACTGTCTGTGATCTGTCTGCTCCTGGGTCTCTATCCTCCTTTTCCACAGGAGCACTGCAGCACCTACCAGAGTCAACACCAGCCAGGGTATGGACCTCTAAAACCAGTCTTGGAGCTCCACTGATTGTAAAAACTCATGGTAATCAGCCCCTTTACTTTACCCAGTCAGTGGCATTGGGGAATTATCTTCCTTGTGTGATCCTCTGTGTGCTGCTGTCTCTCCTCTCTCCCACCTCACTCTGTGATCAGGGCTCCCTCCCCTCCACAGTACCCACAATCCTTTTCTTCCCCAAATCATGTCTCTGCACATCCCACCATCCACGATCTGGCCTCCTCTCTCCCTCTAGTTGTGCAGTTTGTTCTGTCAACCCTCAGATCAATTTCTTGGATGTTCAGAATGATTGTATCTTTATCCAGCTGTGTTCAGGGGACGAGGCAAGCATAGGGTCTTCCTATTAGTCCACCATCTTAGCTTTTCTCATGAAGAAACTTGTTTATAAATGTTTTAACAGCTTTATTCCTGAAAACCCTAAACGGAAAACTACCCAAAGATTTTTCAATGGGTGAAACAGTTAAACAATTTGTGGTACACCCATAAAATGGAATATGATTTAGCAGTAAAAAGGAATGACTGTTGATAATACAGAATTTGGATAAACCTCAAGAAATTATGCTTAGTGAATAAAGCCAGTCTCTAAAAAATATTGTAATTTTGTGACTTATAAGAAATACATATTTGATCTTTGTCCTATTTCTGGTGCAAAGTTCCTAAAATCCTTGGAATTTCCTAAGTAGTCAAAGTAATGGGAGCATCTTTTGCTATATTTTATCTTTTGTCCTCAGTTCCTGAAATAGCATCAGAGCTATAAAGGTGAAAGGAATGTTTTGTTATTCATAACAAACCCCTTCCCCTCACACCTTAGTATGTTAAGGAAGTGAATTTTGGAAATCTCTTAAGTAATCTAAGCCTAGGGGCTGGCTGCCAGGGCATTAGAACTTCTGTCCTCATCACCTGACCACTAGGGAGGGGAGAGGGGCTAGAGGTTGAGTTCAATCGCTAATGGCCAATAATTTACTCAATGGTGCCTATGTAATGAAGTCTCCATTAAAAACCGAAGAGGGCAGGATTTGGAGAGTTTCCAGTGTGGTGAACACATCACATGCCTGGAAGGTAGCACATGCCAGTTCCATGGGGACAGAAGCTACTGCACTCAGGACCTTTCTGGACTCCACCCTATATACTTCTTCATCTAGATGTCCATCTATATCTTTTATAATATCTTTTATAATAAAATGGTAAAAGTAAGTAAATGTTTCCCTGAGTTCTGTGAGCCACTCTAGCAAATTAATTAACCTGAGGAGGGGGTCAGTAACAATTTGGACTTGTGAATGGATTCTGAAGTGGGGACAGTCTTGTGGTACTAAGCTTTTAATCTGTGGGATCTAATCCTATCTCCAGGTAGCTAGTGTCAGGACTGAGTTAATAGTTTGGTGGTGTTGGAAAACATGTGTCAGAGATACAGAGTGCATGACTCCATTTATCTAACATTTGTGAAATAACAATTATAAAAATGGAGAACAGATCAGTGGTTTACAGGGGTTAGGGATGAGATGGGGTGACTATGAAGGTGTAGCATGATGGTCTTGTGGTGATGGTACAGTTGGTATATTAGATGTAGTGGCGTTTATGTAAAGTTCATGTGCTAAAACTGCATAGACTTATATGTGTACACACACAAAATGAATTCATGAATAATTGGTGAAATATCAGTCAGGTTTGTGGATTGTACCCATGTCAATTTCCTGCTTTTTATATTGTGCTATAGCTATTTACAACATTAACACTGGGTGAAAAGTACACAGGACCTTCCTATACATTTTCTGTAGTATATAATTAGTTAAAAATTAAACATTTTTAGAAGACTTTATTTATTTATTTGACGGAGAGAGAGCACAAGCACGGGGAGTGGCAGGCAGAGGGAGAGGGAGAAGCAGGTTCCCCGCTGAGCCAAGAGCCTGATGTGGGACTCGATCGCAGGACCCTGGGATCATGACTTGAGCTGAAGGCAAATGCTTAACCGACTGAGCCACCCAGGTGCCCCTTAAATTTTATTTTTATGTAATTTTATATTTGCAGGAAATTGGGGGGAAAGTACAGGGAGTTCCCATATACCCTTCAACCAGCTTCCCTCAATGACAATATCTTGTATAACTACAGTACAACATAAAAACAAAGAAAATTATATTGGTGCAATCCACAAAGTTTATTCAGATTTCACTATTTTACATGAATTTATTTGTGTGTATGTATTTCTATGCAATTCTATTACATGCAGATTTGTGTAATCTCCACAATCAATATGCAGAACTAATCCATCACCAAAAGCCTCCCTTATGACGTCTCTTCTTAGCCACATACATCCACTCCCCCTCCCATGCCTAACCCTTGTCAACCATCAATCTGTTCTCTATTTCTACACTTTTGTTATTTCAAAAATGTTACATAAATGGAATCATATGCTATGTAACCTTTGGGGATCGGTTTTATTCACTCATCATAATTCTCTTGAGGTCCATCTAAATTGTGCATATCAATAGTTCATTTCTTTTTATTGCTCAATAGTATTTCATAGTATGGATGTACATAGTAGTTTAACTATTCACCCACTGAAGGACCTTCGGGTAGTTTCCAGTTTGAGAGTATCAGGAACAAAGCTGCTATAAGCATTGATGAACAAGTTTCTCCATGGAAATAAGTTTTCATCTCTTTGTGATAAATATCCACAAGTGCAATTGCTCAGTCAAATGGTAAGTCCACTTTTGGTTTTCAAAGGAACTGCCAAATTGTTTTCCAAAGTGGCTGTATCATTTTTTTGTATTTCAATTTTTTTAGTTAAATTCTAGTTAGTTAACATATATGGTAAAATTGGTTTCAGGTGTAGAATTTAACATTTAACACCCAGTGCTCATCACAACAACTTCCCTCATTAATACCAGAGTAGCTATATAATTTTGCATTTGACCAGCAATTTTAAATGACCTTGTTTCTCTGTATCATCACCAGCATTTGATATTATCACTACTTATTTTAGGCATTCTGATAGGTGTGTAGTGATAGCTCTTTGTGGTTTTAATTTGCATTTCCCTACTAACTAATGACATTAAACATCTTTTTGTGTGTTTATTCGCCATCTGGATGACCTGAAGTAGATATTTGAAAATTTAAGATGCATATTGTAATTCTTAGAGCAACTACTATGAAAATAACTTTTAAAAAGGTAAAAATAAAGAGGGAAGAGAGATTAAAATGACACACTAAAAAAATCTATTTAACACAAAGGTAGTAAAGGAGGAACAGAGAAACAAAAAACAAAAACAAAACAAAAAACACACGTGACACAAATAGAAAATAAGTCACAAAATGGAAAAAGTAAATCCAACCATGACAATAATTACAGTAAATGTAAATAGATGAAAAAGCAGAGCCCAGATTTTAAAAAGTAAGACTCACAGAGAGATTTATCTTAAAAATCCATAATTTCAATGTTCTGAAAAAACAGAGAAATCCAAATCCAGGAAAATTCTGCAAAACACCTAATCAGTACTCTTCAGACATACCAAGGTTACACAAGGCATTAAGACAGAAACAGTCACTTTGGAGGAGACTAAGGAGATGTGACAACTTAATGTTAGTTTCCTGGTTTCGGTAACTGTTTGGTAAGATGATAACATTAAGAGAAGCTCAATGAAAACTAGATGGGGATTCTCTGTACTATCTTTGTAAACTGTCCTGTAAGTCTAAAATTGCAGCAAATTTAAGAATCAAGACGAAATTGTCACATGTCATTTCCTAACGTATGCTAGATATGATCAAGCCCATAGTGATGTCGGGTGGGCAGGTGAGAAGCAGCAGTGGGAAAAGGCTAGTGTGTGGGTTGCCTTCCCATGGACTTGAACACGAAAATCCGGAGTCAGCATCTAGAGGCATAAAGTGATGCTACTTTCCCATCAGCTGAGCCACAGAAAACCTAACACGGTTAAGGCTAGCTACTTATACAAATAGATTTTTCCTCCACTATGTTCAAAGAGCAAAGACATGGAATATTTGGCAAATTAACAAAAAGTCACATATATATTCAATACATATTGTTATTTATAATACACATTATATATTCTGCATGCAATATATTATACATATTATATGATATATATGCATTATTATACATATCACCTATATATTACACATATGTATATAATATACATATATTGTATATTATGTATTCTATTACATTATAATTATGTATTATATACATATATTATACATATGTGTTGTATGTTATATATTCATATATAATATATTATTCATATGCATTACATATCATATATGTAGTATATATTATGTATATTAGATATACATTACGTTATGTAATATATAATATATATACACATAATATACATTATACACATATATTATGACTATATATAAATATATATGACTCTACAAGACATATAAATACATATGATTACATATGTGTGTGACACATATAACTGTGTTCATTTCCGGAATGTTCATGTGGTACCAAGTGTTCATATGTAGAAAGCAGAAAGACTGACAAGGGTCTAATTAAGCAAAAGGGGAGGTGGGAAAGGGCAATTACGGCAGCAAGTGGGTGTCTTGCCTGCTCCTGCCTGGAGAAAAACTGGTCCAAAGCTTCCCTCTTCTGTTGCAGCGATCCTGACCACTGGGTGGGCCAGCCTAACGAGCTCCAGCCACCCAATTTCTAGGGGCCCATCTGGCAGAAAGACGATGGGAATGGAACATTGTCTCTATGGAGAGAGCTAACTACTTGTTGGGGGCATAGGGCCAATGTCCTGGGCATAGCTGGACTTGGATGGTTTCCTACAATTCTCCTCCAAGGAACCAGTGAGGCCAGCACAAAGTACTGGGGAATAGACCCTGGTGGGCCAGGGAAAGGGGACCAATTTTTTACAGCCAAGCAAGGCAGAGGTTTAGGGAGAACCAAGAAAAACAGCCCATGGAGGTGGCCCTCCATCCGACTATGGGAAGGCCCCTGGGCCTGGTGCCTTCTGCATCTGCCAGAAGTTCTGCTGTGAATTAGTGGTGCGGGCGGGAGGGGGGAGTGTGCACAAACAGGAAGGCTGAGGGGAGCTGGGGTCAGAGATGGCCTCGGTCTTACCCTTCCAAGACCTTGTTGATCCACTGGATCGCAGCTCTCTTCTCTAAGTCAAGGTCTTCAGCAGTGACTCGGTAACCTAGCTGGGGTGGTGGAGGCAGGATCACTGGGTCATTTCTCCTTGACGACAGCAGTAGAGGAATCTTGCGCTTCCGAGGCCTGGAATCGTCGGATGGAGGTGAGCGATTCCTCAAACTTTGCTTCTGCCCAGAACGTGCATCTGCAACCTTTTCACTCCTGATCTTCCTTTGTGGTTCTACTGAGGCTGAAGAGCTAGAATAATAGCTTTCCTCACTGGCTTTCTTTGTGGGCAGCTGGGGCTGGGATGAGGCCACGCCCCGGATCCCGGCAGCACCTCGACAGCATCTCTGCGGTGGCGGGAAACCTCGAGTGGAGCTGTAAGAGCTGGTGATGGCGTTGCGTTTGCTGCATGAGCTCCAAAAGCAGGTGTGGGATTTCTTTATCAGGCTATCTTCTAAGCTCGTGGAACAGAAGTCTCTCTTCAGAGGCCCAGGCCTGGGCACGAAGGAAGAGAGGACTCCATTGACCATCAGCCGCTTAAACGCTGACGGCACGCTCCGGCTGCCCTCGGCGCCCCTTCTCAAATCATCCTGCCTCTCCGGGACAGGGTGCCCTTCCTCTGACCTTGCCAGCCCTTCCCTGCTCTCGACCAGGGAGATCAGGTCCTTCTCTGCCTTGGCTCTCGCTTGACCATTCTCTTCAAGGGCCCTCACCAAGGTCTCCCTTACACACAGATTTGGGAAGTGACCCGACAGTGAAGACCATATACAGATGACTGTCTGCTTCAGAGCCAAACGGAGGGTCAGTTTGCCCTTAGCCGATGCCATCTTCAGGATCACCGAGGTGCAGAACATCTGGGAGCTACAAGCAGACAGCACTGGCTTCGGATGGCCGGTCTGGGGCACAGAGGAAAAGACCCCCAGAAATAAACACCGGGCCTGCTGGATTGGATATTGCCGCTGATGGATTATGGCAAACCGCCGACGGTGTCGCCGCCGACGCCGACGCGGTGAAGCCACAAGATCCTCGTATGACAGCCTGCGAGCTACGTCCAGGGTCGGGGCTGCCGAGTGAACCCGGCCAGCCTGGGGAACACCGCGGGTGGGGTGCGCGGGCCCAGGCCCGAGGCTCTCAGTTGTCTCGGGCTGGTCCCCACTCAGCAGAGTAGCGGACGGCAGCTGAGGGCGATTCCGGCTCAGGTAACTGCCCATGAGGAGCAGTTCTGCAAGGTCGGGTCCTTCAAATGGAGTCAGTGGCTCAGAGAGGTTTCCGTTAGCTGCCAAAGGGGCCCCAGGCAAAGCGCGCACTGTTAGGTGTGCCGGCTATGACGCGTCCTTGGAACGTGTGAGCAAAGAAAGGGGCGCGCGAGTACGGCGCGAGGGAAGGGGCGCGCACCCGGGGCTCTTCCCAACCCCTGCTTCCCATCGAAGGTGTTGGCACGAGGTAGACAAGCTCATTGCAGACGCAGCCAGCTCCCTTAGGGGATGGTACGGGACCGTGGTTCCAGAGCCCAAGAATCGCTCCAGACTCAGGAGTGCCCACTCCAAGCAAGAGATTCAGAGTGAGGACCGGGGTCCACCCGTGCTTCCTCTCGCCCTCCATAACCAGGGGTCAAGCCGCTCAGAGCCCGTGCTGCCCAGAACTTGAGGGATGGTACAACCACCTGAATTTTCAGGGGGCAGGAGGACCCCAGGAGGGAACTGGCTAGGTCTGAGATACCAGAGCATAGTTGCTAGCTTACCCTGTTTCCTTTTTCTAGAATCTTACCTTCCAGGTGTTCCTTCTTGTTTCTCCCTCCCCTTCCCTAGGAAGCAAGGAGTCTAGATACATTTTATAAAATCAGAACGTATAGACCCCAAACAGCCAAAGCAATCCTGAGAAAGAACAAAGCTGGAGAAAGAACAATCCAGATTTCAAACTGTATTATTACAAAACTGCAGTAACTAGAACAGTACAGTATTGGCATAAAAAAGACGAATCAAAGAACAGATTAGAGAACCCAGAAATAAACCCATGCATATAGGGCCAATTAATTAACAATAATTAATTGTTGGGAAAACTGGGTAGCCAGATGCAAAAGAGTGAAACTGGACCACTTTCTTACACCATACACAAAAACTATCTCAAAATGGATTAAAAACCTTAAACCTCAAAACTCCTAGAAGAAGACATAAGGTGGTAAGCTCCTTGACATCAGTCTTGGCAATGATTTTTTGGATTGCACAGCAAAAGTAAACAAGTGGGACTATATCAAAATAAAAAACTTTTGCACGGCAAGAGAAACATCAACAAAACGAAAAGGCAACAAACTGAATGGTAGAAAATATTTGCAAATCATATCTCTGATAAGAGGTTAATATCCAAAATATATAAAGAACTCATACAACTCAATTATCAAAAAAATCCAATTAAAAAATGGGCAGAAGATCTGAATGGACACTTTTCCAAAAAAGACATACAGATGGCCAACAGGTACATAAAAACATGTTCAAGGAATCAAGGGAATCAAAACTACAATGAGATATCACCTCACATCTGTTAGAATGGCTGGAATCAAAAAGACAAGAAATACCCAGTGATGGCAAGGAAGTGAAGAGAAGGGAAACTCATGCAGGAGCAGTATTGTGCACTGTTCCTGGGAATATATATTGGTGCATTCACTGTGGGAAACCATTTTAATTTAATTTAAAAAATTTTTTTAAAAACTGCCATATGATCCAGCAATTCCACTTTTGGGTATTCATGTGAAGAAAACAAGAACACCCCCATGTTCTCTGCAGCATTATCTACTATAGCCAAGATATGGAAACAACCTAAATTTTCATCGATGGATGACTGAATAAAGAAAATAGCTATCTACACACAATGGAATATTTTTCAGCCGTAAAAAAAAAAGAATAAAATCCTGTCATTCATGACAATATGGATGGACCTTGAGGGCATTATGCTAAGTAAAATAAGTCAGTGAGAGAAGACAAGTACTACATGATCTCACACGTGGAATGTAAAATTTAAAAAAATAAAAAATAAAATTTAAAAACACTAAGCTCGTAGATACAGAGAACAGATTGGTGGTTGCCAGAGGTTGAAAGTGTGGGGTGGGCAAAATGGTTGAGGGAAGCCAAAAGGTACAAACTTCCAGTTATAAAATGAATAAGTCATGGATTTGGGATGTACAGCTAGGGTGACTATGGTTAATAAGGCTGCATTGCATATTTGAAAGTTGCTAAACAACTAAATCCTAAAAGTTGTTTTCACAAGAAAAAAATATTCTGTTACTATGTATGGAGATAGATTTTAATTAGACTTTCTGTGGTGATCATTTTGCAATATGTCCGAATATCAAATCATTATGTCATATATCTGAAACTAATATAATGTGGTATGTCATTTATAGCTCATTAAAAAAATCCATTTGATTAAAAAAAATCAGAACTTAGGGGTATCGACTTGATGTCTTTTGAGACAGCCAGGAACAGTATGATCTGGGACCTAAAGTTGGATTCCTGTTTTCAAGGTCATACTTTACCATCACTTTAATCTTTGTTTTCTGCACTTTAACAGATCCTGTGGCCTTTGTGTCATTCTTTTTCAAAAAGTCTTTGTCTGTGGGGCAAGAGAGATGACCTGGCAATTCAAGGTGCAACTCAGAATTTACAACTTCCTACACACATTCTGACTGAAGTTAATATGATTAGTTCGATGGTGAATGCATTAGAATATTTAGACGACTGAAGAGTTTTTGATGTTCTCGTAATTACCCCGACTTCTTTGTTGTTGTTGTTTTAAAGATTTTATTTATTTATTCGACAGAGATAGAGACAGCCAGCGAGAGAGGGAACACAAGCAGGGGGAGTGGGAGAGGAAGAAGCAGGCTCATAGCGGAGGAGCCTGATGTGGGGCTCGATCCCGCAACGCCAGGATCACGCCCTGAGCTGAAAGCAGATGATGCTTAACCGCTGTGCCACCCAGGCGCCCCCTTTGTTGTTGTTTTTCATCTTTTTGCCTTTATTTGGATTGTTATCACTTAACGAATGACCCAAGTCATTCTGTCAGGCTGGGTAGTTTTTCAAAGTAGTTATTACAGGGGTGCCTGGGTAGCTCAGTCAGTTTAGCATCTGCCTGGGATCAAGTCCTGCATCGGGTTCCCTGCTCAGCAGGAAGTCTTCTCCCTCTCTCTCTGCTCCTCCTCCCACTTGTGCTCTCTCTCAAATAAATTAAATCGCCAAAGTAGTTATTACAGTCTGTCCTGCTCTCAGAAGCAGAAGGAAAAACGATTTTGTATAACCAGTACCTAAAGGGCTATACATTAATGAGATATACAAATGGTTCTAAAATGCAGGCATTGGACTACATTTTTATGCAAAAAAAATTGACAATATTGACTTCTCACCCTCCCAATGTTTAATCAGCCTATTGTGCTTTAAAGCCCTTTTAAAAATGAAATAAGAGAAAAATTCATGATACTACTGCAATATGAATGAAATTATCCTAGGTGTTTAAAGGTAACCCACTACTCTATTGAAGAAATAAATCTGAAGTATAGACACATTAAAGTAAAACAATCATGTTTCTGTGATCCAACAAATATCATATTGAATAATTCTTGTCAACCATTCACAGTTTTTAAACAGCTTTATTGAGATATAATTTACACACCATAAAATTCACCTATATAAAGATTATTCTTCGAGAATTTTTAGTAACTTCACAAAGTATGTAACTTTCACCAAAATCTCATTTTATAACATTTCCGTTAACCCAAACAGAAAACTTTTGCCTGTTGGCAGTCACGCCCCTTTCTTACTCACAGGCAACCACTACTATTCTTTTTACCTCTATAAATTTGCTTTTTCTGGACATTTCCTATAAACAAACTCTTATGTGCTCTTTTGGGTCTAGTTTCTTTCACTTTGCATATTGTCTTTGAGGTTCATCTATATAGTAGAGGTTCATCTGTGTAGAGCAGGTATTAATACTTCATTACTCCTTTTTGGCTTAAATGGAAACTTACTTGCTCACAATTCTGAGATCAGAGTGTCGCATAGTGGATTTCTTCTGCAGCCTCTCTCCTTGGCTTGTAGATGGCTACCTCCCCACTGTGTCCTCACATGGTCTTTCTTTTGTGTGTCTTCTTATAAGAACAAGTCATATTGGGGGTGCCTGGGTGGCTCAGTCATTGAGCATGGGACTCTTGGTTTTTACTTAGGTCACGATCTCAGGGTTGTGAGGACAAGCCCCACATCTGGCTCCATGCTCCACAGAGTCTGCTTGAGATTCTTTCCCCCTCTTTCCCTCTCCCTCTGCTCCACCCTTGACTGGTGCTTTCCCTAAAATAAAATTAATAAAATCTTTAAAAAAAGCAAAACAAGTCATCCTCGATTAGAACCCACCCACCCCAATAACTTCATTGCACCTTAATTACCTCTTTAAAAACTCTGTCTCCAAATACATTCACATTCTGAGGTGCTCAGGGTTAGAACTTCAACATGTGAATTGTGCAAGGACACAATTCAACCCATAGCACTCCATCCTCTGGTTCTTCCAAAATTCATGTCGACACATGCAAAATACCTTCGCCTTATCCCAACAGCCACAAAAGACTTAACCCATTCCAGCATCAACTTTAAGGTCAAAATACCATCTAAATAGCATCGAAATCAGGTATGAGTGAGATTAGAGGGATGGTTCATCTTGAGGCAAAATTCCACGACAGTGGTGAAACTAAGAAACCAAACAAGGTATCTGCTTACAAAACACAATGGTGGGACAGACCTAGGATAAACATTTCCATTCCGAAAAGAAGAAATTGTAAAGAAGAAGGGTAACAGGTCCTAAGCAAGCCCAAAACCTAGCAGAGCAAATTCCATTAGACTTGTAAGTTATTCAAAGATTCAGTTTATTATATCAACTTCAGCACTAGCATCTTTGATTCTTCAGCCTGCAAAACTTCTACAGAGCACCTTCATAAACATTAATATATGCAGGTAATCTTAAGATGCTTTTGTGGAAAATTCCATTAGATTTCAAGGCTAGAGAATAATCCTCCTTGGCTCAAAAGTTCTGTCCTCCAGACCATCCAACGCAGTGGCCCTGGTTACTCACAGCCTTCAGCTGCAGCCCCAAACCCTCCGGAACCAAGGAGACAGTCTTGCTGGCTGAGCATGTGCCCTCTGAACCCATGGTGACAGTGGCAGCCCTGCCAACCTCTGACCTACCCCCAAAGGGTCCTTTCTCCCTGTTACGAAAGGATGACGTGCATTCACATCCAGACAGCTATGTCATTGCATGTCCTGCCTATGGAATTCCAGAGGTCTGATAGGCTTTCTTCATTTCATCCCACCTCTGTCCCTCTTCAGTCCAAGCTGCAGTGCTTCCACTGGGATGCTAGGACGGTTTATTGGATCCACATGTCACACACCCATGATCTCTTTAGTGGAGGTTGTCCAGCCACACACCTATGGTGTTCTCTCTCGAGCGCACCTCATTTTTTGTAAATATAGATTAACTGAGAATTTTTCAAATCTTCACATTGGTTCCTTTTTGCTTGGTAATTCCTTTTCTGGTTATTTCTCTCCTCTCACATTTTACTATAAGCAGTCAGGAGAATGCAAGCCATGCCTTCAACATGTTTCTTAGAAATACCCTCAACTAAATATCCAAGCCCAACCCTTACAAGTTCTACTTTTCACAATACATGGAAACACAATTTGGCCAAGTTCTTTGTCACTTTATAGCAAGGAGTGGCATTCTTCCAGTTTCCAATACCATGTTCCTCATACCCATCTGAGACTTCACCAGGAGAACTTTTAAAGTGTATATTTGTCCAGAGAGGGGAGAGGAGCTGGAAATGGAGTTAATAATTTATCATGCCTATGTAAGGAAAACTCCATAAAATGCCTATAGTAGGGGTTTGGAGAACTTCAGTGAATGCATCCACGTACCAGGAGGGAGGGTGACATGATACAATTCTATGAGGACAGAAGCTTCTGCTCTCAGGACCCTTCCAGACCTTGCCCAATGTATCACTTTATCTAGCAGTTCGTCCATATCCTTTATTATATAATAAACCAGTAAACATAACTGTTTCACTGAGTTCTGTGAATTGTTCTAGCAAATAATTAAATCAAAGAGGAAGGAGGTGATGAGAACCAGTTATTTATAGCCAAGTTGGACAGAAGTTGCAGATAACCTGGGGACCTACTACTTGCAATTAGCATCTAAAGTCGGGGGACAGTCTTGTGTGACTGAGTTCTTAACCTGTGGGATCTGACTCTATCTCCAGGTAGGAAGCATCAGAATGGAATTAAATTATAGGAAACCCAGATGGGGTCACAGAATTGCTTGGTGTTGGGAAAACACACACACATCAGGAGTCAGAAGTGTGACTGTGTAGTCATGTGAGAGTAATGGAGGATCACACAGGAGGAAGAGTGAGGATTTTTCAAAAGTTTCCTCTTGTGTTTTTGTTTTTGTTTTTTATCTAGGAATGTTGTAGTTTCAGCTCTTATATGTAGGTATATGATCCATTTTGAATTAATTTTTGTGTATTATGTGAGGTAATTGGCCAAATTCATCTTTTTTGCATGTAGCTCTCCAGGTGTATTAACATCATTTATTGAAAAGACTATCTTTTACCACCACTGAATTGTGTTGGCCCCTTTGTTCAAAATCAATTAACCATAAATGTAAGGGTTTATTTCTGGGCTTCTCGATTCCATTCCACAAGACTGTGTGTCTTTTCTGATACTACTATCAAACTATCTCAATTACTGTAACCTCATAGCTTTAAAATTGGGAAGTATAAAGGACCCCAAATAGCCAAGCAATCTTGAAAAAGTAAAACAAAACTGGAGATATCACAATTCCAGATTTCAAGTTATATTACAAAGTAGTAATTAAAACAGTATGGTAGTTGTCGGGTTTGGCCAGCAAACCCTGAGATGGGGAATGAAAGGAATACTCCCAACACCTTAATAGGAGAAAGGAGAGGCAAAAGACCTAGAGCCAAGCTCTGTCTCTGCTTTTATTGCGAGTTTAATTAATACACCACGTGCAATGCAAGGAGTTTGTGAATTATGTGACCACTATAGGTGCCTGCATTTAAGCATTTACTCCCTGGATGAGACCCTTGAGCTGCAGTAAGAATCCGGCCAAGTTCAGCCAAGAAACGTCAGAGGAGGTCCAGCATTCTAGGCACTCCTCCTTTGCTTTTTAATTGGTCTCATCCAGGGAGGCATATACAAGTCAGGTTCTATCTATCCAGGCTCTGTGATTCCCCACAGGTAGTGACACAAAAATAGACACATAGATCAATGGAATAGAACAGAAAACCCAGAAATAAACCCACAATTATATGGTCAATTAATTTTGACAAAGGAAGAAAGAATATCCAATGGGAAAAAGACAGTCTCTTCAACAAATGGTGTTGGGAAAACTGGACAGCAACAAGCAAAAGAATGAAACTGGACCACTTTCTTATACCATATACAAAAATAAACTCAAAATGGATTAAAGACCTAAATGTGACACCTGAAACCTTAAAAATCTTTGAAGAGAACACAGGCAGTAATCTCTCTGACATCAGCCATGGAGACATTTTTGTAGATATGTCTACTGAGGCAAGGGAAATAATAGCAAAAATAAACTATTAGGACTACATCAAAATAAAAATTATCTGCATAGCAAAGTAAACAATCAACAAAACTAAAAGGTAACCTACTGAATGGGAGAAGATATTTGCAAATGACATATCCAATAAGGGGTTAGTATCCAAAACACAAAGAATTGATATAACTCAACACCCAAAAAATAAATTATCCAATTAAAATGGGCAGATGACATGAACAGATATTTCTTCAAAGAAGACATCCAGGTGGTCAACAGACACATGAAAAGATGCTCAACATCACTCATCATCAGGGAAATGCAAATCAAAATTACAATGAGCTATCATCTCATACCGGTTACAATGGCTAAAGTCAAAAACACAAGAAACAACAAGTGTTGGCAAGGATGTGGAGAAAAAGGAACGCTCTTGCACTTTTGGTGGGTTTGCAAACTGGCACAGCCATTGTGGAAAACAGTATGGGGTTTCCTCAAAAAGTTAAAGATAGAACTACCTTATGATCCAGGAATCACTCTACTGGGTATTTATTCAAAAAAGTACAAAAACATTAATTCAAAGGGATACATGCACCCCCTATGTTTATAGCAGCATTATTTACAATAGTCAAACTATGGAAGCCGTCCAAGTGTCCATAGATGAATGGATAAAAAAGATGTGTGTTTATACACACACACACACACACACACACACACACACACTGGAATATTATTCAGCCATAAAAAGAGTGAAATTCTGCCATTTACAACAACATGGATAGAGCTAGGAGAGAGAAATAAGTCAATCAGAGAAAGACAAATACCAATATGATCTCACTCATATGAAATTTAAGAAGCAAAACGAATGAGCAAAGGAAATACAAGAGAGAGACAAACCAAGAAACAGTCTTAACTACAGAGAAATAACTGATGATTACCAAAGGGAGGTGGGTGAGGGGATAGGGGAAATAGGGGTGGGGATTAAAGAGTACATTTATCATGATGAAATTAAATTAAATTAATAAATAAAATAGGGAATTATATGTCCTCCAGCTTTATTGTTTTTTTTTTAAGATTGTTTTGGCTCTTCTTAGTTCTTTGGATGACCATATGAATTTAAGGATGAGCTTGTCAATTTCTGAAACAAAGGCCAGCTGGGATTTGCTGGGATTGCATGAATCAGTAGATCAACTTGGGAATATTGCAATCTTAAAACTATTAAGTTTCTAAACCATGAACATAGGATATCTTTCCATTTATTTAGGTCTTCTTTAGCTTTTGACACAAAAGTTTTGTAGTCTTCAGTGTACAAATCTTACATATCTTTTGTTAAATTTATTCCTAAATAATTTATTCTTTCTGCTGCTAATGGGAATAGTTTTTCTTAATTTCATTTTCAGACTATTCATTGCTTCTTTGTAGAAATGCAACTAATTTTTGTATATTCATTTACCCTGCAGCCTTCTTGAACTCCTATTTTTGTTGTAGAAGCATGTGTGTGTGTGTGTGTGTCCTCGAAATTTCTATATATAGGCACTTGTTTTGAATAAAAATAGTTTTACTTATTTTCCAATCTGAATGTTCTTTTTCCCTCCCTAATTGCACTGGATAGAATGTCCAGTGTGCTGTTGAATAGAAGTAGTGAGGGTAAACTTTCTTCTTTTGTTTCTGACTTTAGAGGGAAGTATTTAACTTTTCACCACTAAGGCCACTAAGTATGAGGTCAGCTGCAGGTATTTTACAAATATGCTTTATCGTGTTGAGGAAATTCCCTTCTATTTCTAGTTAACAAAAAGAATTTTATTCTGAGTGGATGGTGGATTTTGTGAAACATTTTTATGCATCTATTGAGATGATCTTATGGTATTTGTCCTTTATTAATATTATAGACTATATTAACTGAGTTTCAGATATTAAGCCAACCTTGCCTTCCTGTGATAAATCCTACTTAGTCATAGCATATAATCAACTTTATTTGGTCAGATTTGGTTTGCTTATATTTTGTCGAGGTTTTCTTGTGTCTACATTCATGAAGGATATTGGTCTATGGTTTTCTTTTCTTGTAATGTTTATCTAAATTTGGAATCGAGATAATCATGGCTTCATAGAATGAGTTAGGAACTGTTCCCTTCTCCTTTGTTTTCTGGATAAATTTGTGAAGGATTGGTATTATTTCTTATTTAAATTACTGAAATAATTCACAAGTATTCCATCTGGGCTTGGGCCTTTGTATTATGGGAACTTTTTAAAACTTTTTGTTTTCAAATAACTATACATTCAAAGGAAGTTGAAAAAAAAGAAGTGTACGAGGGAGCTGGTGTACCAGTTTCCTCAAATGGCAGTACTTGAATAAGTAGTTGCACTACTACATACTCAAAATAACCTAAACTCTCTAAACTTTCTTATGATGCAATATTGAACTTATTATTTTTTGTGCTTTCAAATTGTCATTTAACCTTTACCAAACTCTTGATCTAGTGTCTTCCTATGACTAGCATGCATAAACAATAATGGGAATCCCTATTGTAATCCTGATTGTTATATTTCCAAGCATTCTATTTCCCTCGTAGTACAATATTAAAGCCAGGAGATTGACATCGATACAATGCACAGAACCTATTCAGATTTCACCATTTTAC
Organism: Ursus maritimus; assembly: GCF_017311325.1. NCBI lineage: Eukaryota > Metazoa > Chordata > Mammalia > Carnivora > Ursidae > Ursus > Ursus maritimus. The sequence continues at coordinate 78,758,542 of NW_024426663.1, read as the reverse complement.
TTGCACTCATTTATGTGTATGTGCACTTTCACATGTATGTGTAGTACTATGCAATTTTATCATATGTGTAGATTCACATAACCATCAACACAATCAAGATTCAGGACTCTATCATCACCACAAGGTCCTCTGATTTCCATCCTTTAGTAACCATATTCACTACTTTGGGAAGATTTTTAATTGCTATAAATATTTACTTCTTATGGGTTGATTTAGATTTTCTATTTCTTCTGGATTCAACTTTGTTGGGGTTTTTTTTTTTTTTTTTTGGTTTTGCACTTTATTTTTTCTTGCCAATTTTTTTATTGAAGTATAATTAACATACAGTGTTATGTTTGTTTCAGGTGTACAATATAATGACTCATATATAATTTCCATACGTTACTCAGTGCTCATTATATATGTGTGCTCTTTATTTTTTTTATTTTTATTTTTTCCAGTTGTGAGCCAGGAGCTGTTTTTATTTTTTATTTATTTATTTATTTAATAATAATTTTTTATTATGTTATGTTAGTCACCATACAGTACATCCTTAGTTTTTGATTTAATGTTCCATGATTCACTACTTCCGTATAACACCCAGTGCACCATGCAATATGTGCCCTCCTTAATACCCATCACCGGCCTATCCCAATCCCCTACCCCCCTCCCCTCTGAAGCCCTCAGTTTGTTTCCCAGCGCCCATAGTCTCTCATGGTTCATTCCCCCTTCTGTTTACCCCCATTCATTCTTCCCTTTCTTCTCCTACCGATCTTCCTATTTCTTATGTTCCATAAATGAGTGAAACCATATGATAATTGTCTTTCTCTGCTTGACTTATCTGTGTACTCTTAATTCCTTTTATTTAGTTCACCCATTCCCCACCACCACCTCCTCTCTGTAACCATCCATTTGTTCTCTGTATTTAAGAGTCTGTTCATTTGTTTTGTTTTGTTTTGTTTTTTAGATTACACATATATGTGAAATGTTTGTGTGGTATTTGTCATTCTCTGACTTATTTCACTTAGCATAATGCCCTCTGGATCTGACCATGTTGTTGCGGAATTGTTTTGGTAATTTGCGTCTTTCTAGGAATTTTCCATTTCATCTTAGGAGTCTAATTAGCATAAAGTTTATAGTATTTCCATAAAATTCTTTTGATTTCTGTAAGGTTGATAGTGATGGCTCTCTTTCATTCCTGAGTTTACCAGTTTGTGTCTTCTTTCATTTTTCTGGGTTAACCTGACTAAGGTTTGTCAATTTTTTTAATGTTTTCAAGAACTAGCTTTTGGCTTCATTAATTTTCTCTATTTTTTCCTGTTTCTTACTCAATTTATTCCCACTATAATCTTTTCTTTCATTCTTTGTCCTGACTTTGAGTTTAGTTTCCTCTTCTTTTTCTAGTTTCTTAAGGTGGAAGTTTAGATTATTGATTTGAGATCTTTCTTCTTTTCCTAATAAGTGTCTCAAGTTATTAATTTCTCTCTAAACACTGTTTTATCTGCATCCCTTAAACAAACAAAGCAAAAACTTTTTAAGACAAAACTGTTATAAGAGATAAAGAAGGATATTAAATGTTGATGAAAAGGAAAATCTCTCGTGATTATATAACAATTACAAATATGTATACCTAAAAGAACCCCAAAATATATGAGACCAAAATTGACAAAATTGAAGGGAGAAATAGATAATTCTAAAAAAAATAGTTATAGAGATTTCGTTACCCCAGCATCAATAATGGATGGAAAATTGAGACAGACCAATAAGGAAATAGAAGACTTGGCCAATAAGACCTAGCAGACAAACGCCAGACACTTCAACCAAAACAGCAGAATACACATTCTTCTCAAGTGCACATAAAACATCCTCCAGATTACACCATATTTGAGGTCATAAAATAAGTCTCAATAAATTTAAGAAGACTGAAATCATACAAAATACCTCTCCATCCACAGTGACATGAATTTAGAAATCAATGACAAAAGGAAAACTGGAAAATTCACAAACACATAGAAATTGAACAAATGAAAATACAACATACCAAAACTTATGGAATGCACTGAAAGCAGTGCCCAGAGAGAAATGTATAGCTATAAACCCTACATTAATAAAAGGAAAAATCTCAAATCAATTACCTAACTTACCACCTTAAGAAACTAGAGAAAAAAAAGCAAATGAAATCCAAAGCTAACAGAAGGGAGAAAACAAGAAAGATCAGAGTGAAACATAAAAAAGAGAGAGACTAGAAAATAGAGAAACTCAACAGAACTAAAATTTGGTTATTTTAAAAGATCAACACTATTGACAAATACTTAGCTACAGTGACCAAGAAAAAAAGAAGACTTAAATTACTACAATCAGAAATAAAAAGTAGAGGGGTGCCTGGGTGGCTCAGTTAAGCATCTGCCTTCAGCTCAGGTCATGATCCCAGGGTCCTGAGATCGAGCCCTGTGTTGGACTCCCTGCTCAGTGGGGAGTTTGCTTCTCCCTCTCTCTCTCCTTCTGTGTTCTCTCTCTTTCTCTTTCTCTGAAAGAAATAAATAAAATCTTTTAAAATAAATAAAATCTTTTAAAAAAAGAAATAAAAGTAGACAACCAAACTTACACAAATAAAAAGGATTATAATGTTATGAAAATTTGTATGCCAACAATTCGATATGTAGATGAAACAAATTCCTGGAAATAGAAACACTACTTAAATTGACTCAGGAAGAAATAAAAAAGCTAAACAGAACTATAACAAGTAAAGAGTTTGAATCAATAATCAAAACTTCCCCCCAAAAAGCCCCAGATCAGATGTTTTCAATAGTGAATACTAACAAACATTTATGGAGGAATTAACACCAACTGCTTCTCAAACTCTTCCCAAAAATAGAAGAGGAGGGAACATTCCTAACTCATTCTATGCAGTCAGCATTATCCTGACAGCAAAACCAGATAAAGACACTACAAGAAAACTACAGAGCAGTATCCCTTGTAAACCTAGATACAAAATCCTCCACAAAATATCATCAAACCATATCCAGAAGCATATTACAAGGATTATACACCATGGCCAGGTGGGATTTGTCTCAGGAAAGAAAGCAAGGGTGGTTCAACATTCAAAAATCAATCTGTACCACATTGATAGAATGAAAGAAAAACTGTAATCATCTCAATTGATGAAGGAAAAGCATTTAACAAAATCTAATAAATTATCATGATAAAAACGTGCAACAAGCTAGGAACAGAAGGGGACTTTCCTCATTGTGATAAAAGGCATCTACAAAAAACCGACAGCCGACATCATACTTAATGATGAAAAGCCGAAAGCTTTGCCCCTAGGATCAGAAATATGATAAGGATGCCCACTTTCACCGCTGCTATTCAACATAGTACTAGAAGTGATAGCCACAGTAGTTAGACCAGAAAAAGAAGTAAAAGCATTCAAGTTGGGGGGGGGGAAGAAATAAAATTATCTGTATTTGAAGGTGATCTGACCCTATTATAAAAACTACTAGAGAATACATAAAAACACACACACACACACACAAAAATGCTACTGGAGCTAATAAATAAATTCAGCAAAATTGCAGGTACAAGATCAAGACATAAAAATCTGTTGTATTTCCACACACTTGGAATGAACGATCCAAAAAAAGAAATTTATGAAACAACTCAATTTATAACAGCATCAAAAAGAATACATAGGAAAATATTTAAGAAGTGGAAGATGTGTACACGCACCAGGATGGCCATAATCAACAAAATAAGTACCAACAGTTGGCCAACACATGGAGAAATTGGAGCCCTCATACACTGCAGATAGGAATGTAAAATGATGCAGTTGCTATAGGAAACGTTTGACAGTTTCTTAACAAGTTAACTTAGAATTACCATATGACCTAGCAATTCCACTCCTAAGCATGTGCCCAAAAGAATTGAAAACAGTTACTCAAACACATCCATGTACACACGTGTTCATAGCAGCTCTATCCGCAGTAGCCAAAAGGTGGACCCCCCCAAATGTCCATCAACTGATGAATGGATAAGCAACATGCAGTCTATCCATACAACGAAATACTATTCAGTCACAAAACGGAATAAAGCATTGATATATGGTACGACACAGATAAACCTCAGAAACTATGCTAAGTGAAAGGAGCCAGACACAAAACGCCATATACTGCATGGTTTTATCTATATGAATATCTGGAATAAGCAAATTACAGAGACCAAAAGCAGATTTGTGGCTGCCAGCAGATGAGGAGAGGGGAAATCGGGATGCCTGCTTTATAAATAAAGCATCTCCTTTTGGGGAGATGAAATGTAATGGAACTAGATGGTGGTGATGGTTAAAGTACTAAGTCCCACTAAATAGTATACTTTAAAGTGGTTAAAATAGTGAATTTCATTATGTGAATTCTACTTCAACAAGAAGGAATGGATGACTGATACAATAACTTAGATGAATCTCAAAAGCATTATGCTAATTAAAAGAAGGCGCTTCAAAAGGCTACGTACCTATTGCATGATTGCATTTGTACAATATTCTGAAAAGGGCAAACTAGATTAGTGGCTGCCAGGGGTGGGGGCTGTGGGGACAGCATGAAGGAATTTGGGTGAGTGATGGAATTGCGTATCACAGTTAGGGTAGCTGATACACCCATCTATGCACTTAACAAAATTCATGAAACTATATAGCACAGAATTTCCTTGTAACTAAGTTTTAAAATAAATGTTCAAATGGATATAGTATGAATCGTGTCTCTTATTTTCCAGATTCTGATGCTTTGACATCTGGAGCTTTGTGGACCCCGGAGGGACTGCCCCTCCCAGGGTTAGACAATTCCTAGAGACGGTCAACAACTTCTGGGAGTGTAAGTGTATCTTTATATGCAAATCATATAACCCAGAGCCCCCACCCTCAACCACCTCCTTTATAGGCGTTCATACTCTGCCACCTGCCCTAATCACCCAGAGTCAGTGACAGACATCCAAGGAGCAGCCCCAATGCCCCAGAGCCCACTGGAATTACTCAAAACTAGCCAATCCCTAATCTGCTGACCATGCCTTACCAGGGACACTGGTGGAAACTATTGTAAATGCTCTTGCCACATCGCTGCCTCTCCCTCAGCCTCCTCCCAGACCCTGTGCTTCCCTGTGTGGTCCCCTTGGTGTGGTAGCATGTTCCCTCCTCCTGGGATCTTTCCAATGGCAGTCTCATCATCATCTGTCTGCCTAGCCAAACCTATATAATAAGAAAGCCTATATTTAAAATGTTTTTTAAAAACATGTATTTATTTGAGAGAGAGAAAGAGTGGGGAGGGCAGAGGCAGAGGGAGGGAATCCTCAAGTAGACTCCCCGCTGAGCACAGAGCCCTACGTGAGGTTCCATCTCATGACCCAAGAGTCCCACGCTGAATGGACTGGGCCACCCAAGTGCCCCAAGAAAACCTATATTTAAGAAAACAGCTTATTTGGAATCACCAAGACCCTTCCAAAAAATAAATAGAGTTGTGATTTGCTATACCAGACATCAGGATTTATTCCTGATCATTCCTGATTGTGCCATGATAATTAGGGTGGTTTGGCACAGAGGTAGAGGAACAGACCAGTAGAGTAAAGAGCCCAGAAACAGACCTAGATCATATGCAACTTTAAAATAGGTCCTTGGTGACAGAGCTTGACAGTTCTGAGGGTCTGGAGAGGCTTCTCAATGTATGTATTTTAAGTATTTTGCATTTTTGGTAAAGATACAACTGGCTTATTTAATTTCATGAATGGGAGATTCATTTCTTCGTGGGTCTTCTGTGTTTTTCTTCAAATATAAAGGGAAGCTTGGCTTGATGCACCGGCTGCTTTAGAAGAGCTGAGCCCCTGTCTTTGAAAGCATACAAGCCAAAGCAGAGGCCTCCTGCAGAGGGTGCTGTGCAGGGCTGGAGGGCAAGCTGCATCACCTCTCAGGACCCTTCCAGCTTAAGTTTCCTCCTCAGTAGCCCTGATAGGTCATCATACATGGGTCTTCAAGAGCTCCTTATGCAGGACCTTTGGGTCCCTATTGAGTGAGCAAGTACATAGAGAAGCCACAGGCAGTGGGGGTGTGTAGAGATCTCCTGACACACCAGGCAGCACTCCTCACCTCTCTGGCCCTTCCTGATTGCATGATGCATCCCCCAAGACACGGCCTCTGCTTGGGGCCATGGATGGCAGAAGCATCTCCAAACCAGGGAGAGTAATGCTATGCAGCAAGTCAGTTCATGGAGATGAATGTAATGCCTACCTACAGAGTTGTGGTGGGGCCAGTAGCTTATAAAGGAGCAAGGAGCTCCTACTCATTCACCCCTGTACCTGAGTTCCTGCCACATAGTAGGAGTGCAAGATGTAACTATTGAATGAATAAGCAAATAAATAAATACATGGAGTCCTTAGCATGGAGTGTCAGTACCCTGTCAGTACCCAGTAAATATAACTGGATCAGTCGCCTTCTCTAAGAAGGGGTTTTCTTCTCTGGGCACAAGCACCCGAGCACAGGTGGAAAGGGGAAAGATGCACCTTCTTAACTCACATTGTCTACACAGCTCTTCCTCAAAATAGTTCATCTCATCTCTCCTGGTGAGTTCTTCTCTATAGGTATAAATTATGTGAATTTGAAAGTGCATGCTATTGGGTGGCCAACTCTTGATTCAGCTCAGGTCATGACCTCAGGGTCATGAAATTGAGCCCCACATTGGGCTCTGTGCTCAGCAGGGAGTCTGCTTCAGGATTCTCTCTCTCTTCCTCTGCATCTGCCCTTTCCCCTGCTTGTGCTCTCTCTCTCTTAAATAAATAAATAAATAAATAAATAAATAAATAAATAAATAAATCTTTTTTAAAAAGTGCATGCTAAAAATCATTCATAAGGCCTCACTTTGTGCACAATTTTTGAAAATAATGTGTACCCTCTAAATTAAAAAAAAATTTATTGAGGCAGTGATTTTTTTTTTTTATGTTTCTGGACTTATTCGTTGTAAGTTTTTATTTAAATTCCTGTCAGTTAACATACCGTGTTATATTAGTTTCAGGGGTACAATATAGAGATTCAGCATTTCCATACATCACCTGGTACTCATCACAAGTGCACTTCTTAATCCCCATCACCTGTTTAATCCATCCCCCACCCCCCTCTGATAACCATGCTTGTTCTCTATCATTAAAAGTCTGTTTCTTGGTTTGCCTTTCTGTCACATTTTCTTCCCCCTTTGCTTGATTGTTTTGTTTCTTAAATTTCACATATGAGTGAAATCATATGGTATTTGTCTTTCTCTGACTGACATTTCACTACACTCTCTAGCTCCCTCCAAGCCATAGCAAACGGCGGTGGCAGTGATTTTTAAAGATACCGTTTTAGGCGCATGGCCACGTGGCACAACACAGCCACACGATGGCGCCATTTAGGCAGTAACTAAATTGTGGCGGCCGTTGCTCTAGACCTTGTAACCCACGCTGCTATACCCTGTATCTTCACCTGCAAGTGGTCCGTGTGACTTTTCTGTTTCTTTTCTTTTCTTTTTCCTTTTTTTGAGTCCGTGACTATGCTGTTTTAAAATTCTTATCACACTGCAATCGGTGTTCCACAGAAGTGCCACAGTAGGGTACCACATTCATCAGGGGGCAGCATTAGTGCCAGAGCTGAGAAATGCAAACAAGAAACAGTGCTTGAAAAGCACATGTGCTACAATGCTATGAAGCCAAGGAAACTTCTTCCACAGCATGCTATGCTATTATCCCAGAGTCTGTGAGGTGAGAGAGACGACCTGGAGGAGAGAAAAGACAGCATGAAAGCAGACGCACGACAAGAGCCATCGAGAGATGGGCACCAAGAAAATACACACTCACACGCATGCGCACACACACACACACATGCGCACACACACACACACATGCAAACACACATACGGTTAAGGGAAAAATTAGCCTTGATAAATGTATTTTTCAATTATGCAAGGTCTTCAGAAGCACATCATTTCCAACAAAATGGAACCGCTTGAAAAGACTGTGTTCCTAAATTGGCCCCCAGAGACAGATGGCCCCCACAATAGCCCGTTAGGTATTTGAGCACCAGTCCTGTCCCCATGTAAGCCAATCTCAGGGGGAAATGAAGTCACATGGTCATGCCCTGTGCAGTGGGAGGGAATGAGGATGAACAGGCAGGGTGGCCTGTAGGGTGGGGTCAGGGCTGCTGGTATGCATGAGGGGAGGGGCTCCACCTGGGCATCTTCCTTCCTCCTCCATTCAAGTGGGCTCTATGGTCTGGAGCGGCAGCACCCTGACCGTGAGACAGTGGCACAATTGGCAGGTCCTCGGATCTATTCATCCTTCCCACCTGTCTCCCTGCCTTCCTTCCTTCCTTTTTCTTACACTATATGTTTGCTCTGTCATTTGCTTTTTTTTTTCTTTGCACTTAAAAATTTTTTTCTTATTATGTTATGTTAGTCACCATACAGTACATCCTTAGTTTTTGATGTAATGTTCCATGATTCATTGTTTGCGTTTAACACCCAGTGCTCCATGCAATACCTGCCCTCCTTAATACCCTTCACTGGGCTAGCCCATCCCCCACCCCCCTCCTTTCTATAACCCTCAGTTTGTTTCCCAGAGTCCATAGTCTCTCCTGGTTCATTCCCCCTCTGATTTTCCCTCTTCATTTTCCCCTTCCTTTCCTTAATATCATCCTCCATGCTATTCCTCATGTTCCACGAACAAGTGAAACCAGATGGTAATTGTCTCTCTCTGCTTGACTTATCTCACTTAGCATAATCCCCTCCATTCCTGTCCATGTTGATGCAAATGTTGGGTATTCATCCTCTCTGATGGCTGAGTAATATTCCTGCTTTTTTTTTTTCACTTAATCATATCTCATGGGCATCTCTCCACAGGAGTGCAGTAAAGCAATCACCTCCTTTAAAGGCTGTCTGGTATCCCACGATCTGGAGCTGCATTAATTTGCTTAATCAAATCCTTTTTGGGGCTTTTCTCTGTCTCACAAATGTGGAAGTTTTCACACAGACACATTGTAACTCAGAGGCACAAAAATACACGGTCCTTGGGATGCTGTCCTCAGCAGCTCTGGGCAGAGTTAGGGTCTCCCCTGTCTGTGATCACGGGCATATGGCCAGCTGGCCTGGTGCAATGGCCCTGCTGTTGTCTCCTGTTGTGACCCCCTGTTGTGACCCTGGCTCCTCTAGGCCACACCTCCTGGGGTGCATGGGAGGAACCAGTTCTAGGACCTCTCTTCAGCCTTCCTGGCATGCCCTGCATGGGGCCCTCTGGGAGGCTGCCTTGGGCCTGTCACTTGGGGGGTCTCCTTCAGCCCTTGTTTGTTTACCTTCTGCAGTCTAGGGGCCTCCACTGCTGTGCTGGACATGGGCTTCCCTCTGTGGGGCTCATGTTATTCCCAGGCAACCCCCAAGGAAACAAGGCACTGTCTCCATGCCCTGAAGTATTCCCCAACCATCATCTCAAGACCACCTTCCTGGGACAAGGCCCAATCACTGGGGACACCAAGTTTGCCTGAGGACCCAGGTCTCATCAATCTCGGGTCCCTACACTTCCTGTCTACCTAGGACATGCATGTCTTTCCCAGGAAAAATGGTTCTTACATCATAGCTACTTCCCTATTTTGTGGCTTCATTTTTTAAAACTCTATGGTCTGAGTCTTCCATTCTTGGCCTTTTCGGGAGTTCAACCCAAAATTCTTCCTAACACTTGCAAGTCAAAAGCTGCCTAGTTTTCAGGCTGGCTTCTCTGCTCTGAGCTTGATTATTTTTTAAAGCTTTTATTTTAATTCCAGTTAGTTAACATACAGTGTTATATTAGTTTCAGGTGTACAATATAGTGATTCAATACTTCCATGCATCACCAGGTACTCATCACAAGTGCCCTCCTTAAGCCCCATCACCTGTTTCCCCCATGCTCCCACAGCTCTCCCCTCTGGTAACCATCAGTTTGTTCTCTATAGCAAGGAGTCTGTTTCTTAATTTCTCTGTTTCTCTTGTTTTCCCCTTGCTCATAAATTCCATATATGAGTGAGATCATGGTATTTGTCTTTCTCTGACTGACTTACTTCTCTTAGCATAATAGTCTCTAGAGCCATCCATGTCATTGCAAATGGCAAGATTTCATTCCTTTTTATGGCTGAATAATATTCCATTGTATATACATCTTCCTTATCTATTCATCTGTCAATGGACACTTGGGCTGCTTCTAAAACTTGGCTATTACAGATAATGCTGCTATAAATATCAGGGGGCTTGTATCCCTCTGAATTCGTGTTTTTGTATTCCTTGGGTAAATACCCAGTAGTACAATTGCTGGATCATAGGGTAGTTCCATTTTTAACTTTTTGAGGAACCTGCATACTATTTTCCAGAGTGGCTGCACCAGTTTGCGCTCCCACCAACAGTGAAAGAGGTTCCTTTCTCTCCACATCCTAATACCTGTTATTTCTTGTGCTGTTGATGTTACCCATTCTGACAGGTGTGAGGTGATATCTCATAGCAGTTTCATTTGCATTTCCCTGACAATGAATAATGAACATCTTTTCATGTGTCTGTTGGCCATCTGCATGTCTTCTTTGGAGAAATGTCTGCTCATGTCTTCTGCCTGTTTTTAAATTGGATTATTTGTTTTTTGGATGTTGAGTTTTATAAGTTCTCTATGTATTTTGGATACCACCCGTTTATTGGATATGCCTTTTGCAAATATGTTCTCGCATTCCATAGATTGCCTTTCAGTTTTGTTGGTTGTTTCCTTCACTGTGAAGAAGCTTTTTATTTTGATGAAGTCCCAATAGTTGATTTTTTATTTTATTTCTCTTGCCTCAGGAGACATATCTAGAAAGAAGTTGCTAACGCTGATGTCAGAGAGATTACTGCTTGTGTTCTCTTTTAGGATTGTTACAGTGTCCTTTTGCACATTTAGGTCTTTAGTCCATTTTGAATTTATTTTTGTGTATGGTGTAAAAAAGTGGTCCAGTTTCATTCTTTTGTGTGTTGCTGTCCAGTTTTCCCAACACCATTTTTGGAAGAGACTGTCTTTTTTCCATTGGATATTCTTTCCTACTTTATTGAAGATTAATTGAGCATACAGTTGTGCGTTCATTTCTGGGTTTTCCATTCTGTTCTATTGATCTATGTGTCTATTTTTGTGCCAATACCATACTGTTTTGAGCACTACGGCTTTGTAATAGAACTTGAAGTCCAGAATTGTGATGCCTCCAGCTTTGCTTTGCTTTTCCAAGATGGCTTCAGCTATATGGGTCTTTTGTGGTTCCATTCAAAGTTTAGAATTGTTTGTTCTAGCTCCGTGAAAAAATGTTGATATTTTGACAGGGATTGCATTAACTCTGTAGGTTGCTTTCTGTAATATAGACGTCTTAACGACATTTGTTCTTCTAATCCATTGGCATGGAACGTTTTTCCATTTCTTTGTGTCCTTTTCAATTTCTTTCATCAGTGCTTTATAGTTTTCAGAGTACAGTTCTTCCACATCTTTGGTTAGGATAATTCCTAGGTATCTTATTCTTTTTGGTGCAATTGTAATGGAATTATTTTCTTAATTTCTCTTTCTGCCACTTCATTATTGGTGTATAAAAACGCCACAGATTTCTGCACATCAATTTGTATCCTGTGACTTTGAACTCATTTATCTGGTCTAGGAGCTTTTTGGTGGAGTCTTTTGGGTTTCTATCATAGATTATCAGGTCATTTGCAAATACTTTACGTTTTACTTCTTCCTGGTCCATTTGGGTGCCTTTTATTTCCCTTTGTTGTCTGCTAGCTGAGGCTAGGACTTCCAGTAGTATGTTAAATAACAGTGGTGAGAGTGGACATCCTGTCTTGTTCCTGACCATAGAGGAAAATTCACAGTTTTTTCCCATTAAGGGTGATGTTAGCTGTGGATTTTTCATATGTGGCCTTTATTGTGTTGAGGTATTGAGAGTTTTTATCATGAATGAATGTTGTAGTGTGTTGAAATGCTTTTTCTACATCTATTGAAATGATCATATGATTATGATTCTTATCCTTCCTTTTAATGGTGTGATATATCAAATTGATTGATTTGCAAATATTGAACCACCTTTGAAACCCAGGAATAAATCCCACTCGATCGTGGTAAATGATTTTTTAAAGGTATTGTTGGAATTAGTTTGCTAGTCTTTTATTGAGGATTTTTACTTCTCTGTTCATCAGGAATTAATTGGTCTGTAGCTGCCTTTTTTAGTGGGGTATTTACCCAGTTTTGGGATCAGGATAACGTTGGCCTCATAAAATGAATTTGGAAGCTTTCCTTCCTTTTCTGTTTCTGGAATAGTTTGAGAGGAATTAGGTATTAACTCTTCTTTAAATGTTTGATAGAATTTGCCTGTGAAGCCATCTAGCCCTAGACTTTTGTTTGTTGGGATTTTTTTTATTATTATTATTGATTCAATTTCATTGCTGGTTATCAGTCTGTTCAAATTTTCTATTTCTTCCTGTTTCAATTTGGTAGTTTCTACGTTTGTAGGAATTTATCCATTTCTTCTGTGTTGTCCAATTTGTTGGGATACAGTTTTTCATAATATTCTCTTACAATTGTTTGCATTTCTGTGGTGTTGATTGTTATTTCTCCTCTCTTGTTGGTGATTTTATTTATTTGGGTCCTTTCTCTTTTTTCTTGATAAGTTTAGCTAGAGGTTAACAAATTTTACTGTTTTGTTTTGTTTTTTTTTTTCAAAGATCCAGTTCCTGGTTTCACTGATCTGTTCTATTGGGTTTTTTAAGTTTCTATGTCATTTATTTCTGCTCTAATCTTTATTATTTCCTAACTTCTTCTGGCTTTAAGCTTCATTTGTTCTTTTTTTCTAGTTCCTTTAAGTGTAAGGTTAGGTTGTTTATTTGAGATTTTTCTTACTTCTTGAGATAGGTCTGTATTGCTGTATGTTTCCCTCTTATGACCACTTTGGCTGCATCCCAAAGGTTTTGGACCGTTGTGTTTTCATTTTCATTTGTTTCCATGTATTTTATTTCTTCTTTAATTTCCTGTTTAATCCATTCATTTTTAGTAGCATGTTATTTAACCTCCATGTATATGTGGTCTTTCCAAATTTTCTCTTGTGGTTGACTTCAAGTTACATAGCATTGAGATTGGAAAATATGCTTGGTATGATCTCAATCTTTTTGTACTTGTTGAGGCCCAGTACATGATCTGTTCTGGAGAATGTCCCATGTGCACTGGAAAAGAATGTGTATTTTGCTGCTTTAGGATGAAATGTTCTGAATATATATGTTAAGTCCATCTGGTCTAGTGTATCATTCAAAGCCATTGTTTCCTTGTTGATGGGAAAAGGCAGAGGGAGAAGGAGAAGCAGGCTCTCCACTGAACAGGAGCCTGATGCAGGGCTTGATCGCAGAACCCCAGGATCATGACCTGAGCCAAAGGCAGACACTTAACTGACTGAGCCACCCAGGCACCCCTGATGTTCTATTTAGATAATCTGTCTGTTGATGTAAGTGGGATGTTAAAGTCCCCAATCATTATTGTATTATTATTGATTAGTTCCTTTATGTTTGTTATAAACTGTTTTATGTATTTGGGGGCTCCTATGTTGGATACATAAATATTTATAATTGTCATTTCTTCTTTTTGGATTGTCCCCTTATGATTATATAGTGTCTTTCTTTGTCTCTTGTTACAGTCTTTGTTTTAAAATCTATTTTTTCTGATATATTGCTATTCCAGCTTTTTTTGACAGCCATTTGCATGATATGATTTTCTCTAATCCCTCACCTTTAATCTGCAGGTGTCTTTAGGTCTCTCTTGTAGGCAGCATATAGATGGGTCTTGGTTTTTGTCCATTCTGTCACCCTATGTCTTTTGATTGGAGCGCTTAGTCCATTTACATTTAAAGTATTTATTGACAGATATGTATTTATTGCCATTTCTGGTTTTGTGGTTATTTCTGAAGATTTTCTCTGATCCTTTCTTGCCTCTCTTTCATGATTTGCTTATTTTTCTTTACTGAAATATTTGGATTTCTTTCTCTTTATTTCTTGCATATTTCTTAGTGGTTTTTGATATATGGGTACCATTAGGTTTGTATGTAACCTCTTTTGCACTTAGCAGTCTATATTAAGTTGATGGTCATTTAAGTTTGAACCTATTCTTTGCTCCTCTCCTCCCCACATTTTAGGTATATGTTATTGTATTTTATATCCTTTTTTTGTGAGTTCCTTGACTTGTTTTTTACAGAAGTATTTATTTTTACTGCTTTTGGGTTTCCAAATGAAACTGTCACTTTTGGCCTCTCCACTCAGAGTCCCCTCTAATATTTCTTGTGGGACTGGTTTTGTGGTCACAAACTCCATGAGTTTTTGTTTGTCTGGGAAATTCTTTATTTATTTTATTGTATTTTATTTTATCCTTTATTTTATTTTATTCTTCATTTTATTTTTTATTTTATTCTTTACCTTTCCTTTTATCCTTGCTGGATAAAGTATTTTTGGCTGCAGATTTTTCCCATTTAGCATGTTGAATATATTGTGCCACTCTGTTTTGGCTTGCAAAATTTCTGTTGAAAAATCCCCTTTAGCCTTATGGGTTTTCCCTTGTAAGGTCTTGCTGCTTTTAAAGATTTTTTTCTTTATCACTGTATTTTAAAAATTTAATTATAATATGTCTTGGTGTGCATCTGCTTCTGTTGATTTTGATAGGAATTCTCTGTGCCTCCTGGATTTGGATATCTGTTTCCTTCCCCAAATTAAGGCAGTTTGCAGCTATTATTTCTTCAAATAAATTTTCTGCCCCCTTTTCTCTCTTCTACTGAGACTCCTATAAAAAGAATATTATTATGTTTGATGGAGTCACTGAGTTCCCTAAGTCTATTCTCATTTTGTGAAACTCTTTTTTTCAGCTTGGATTACTTTCCATTACTCTGTCTTCTACATCACTAATGCTTTCCTCTGCTTGCTCCATCCTGCTGTTCATTCCATCAAGCACGTTTCTCATTTCATGTATTGAAATCTTTATCTCTACTATGTTATTCCTTATCTCTGTGTTAAGGGTCTCACTGATGTCCTCCACTCTTTTCTCAAGTCCAGTGAGTATCCTCATGATCATTGCTTCAAATTCTGTATCAGTCATGTTACTTACATCTGTTTTGCTTAGATCTATGGCTATGGTTTTATCTTGTTTTTCCATTGGGGATAAATTTCTCTGTCTCCTCATCTTTTCTGTTTCACTCTGTTTCTGTGTGTTAGGAAAGTCATATATGTCCTCTGCTCTTGAAAGTAGTGACTTTATGAAGAGGAGGTCCTAGAATGCTCTGGTGTGTAGTGTCCCCTATTCGTCAGAACCTAGCACTTCAGGAAAGTATCCTATGTGTGTTGCTTACACCTTGCTGCTATGTCTGAGTCACTTTTCCTTTCAGTACAGTTCTCTTACTGACTCTTTGCCTATTGTGGGCTATACTTGCTCTCTGTGGTATTAGTGAGACCCATGCAGGCCAGCTCTGAGGGGGCATGTGTACCAGGGAACTTGAGAGAAGAGCAGCAGAGTTAGCAAAACTTGCATTGGGCCCCTAGTTCTATGCCAGATCTGCCTCCCATTTGCCCTGGCATTATGCCAACAGCCATTTTTATATTGCCTCTCTCTGTAGGCTGCTGTCTCTTTAAGGTGGTAACCCAGCTATCACTCATACTCCCTTCTCACCAAGTGCTGAGTCAGTTGATTTTTAAAGCTCCAGGCCCTAAGACCCACTGATTTTACAGACTCATGGAATTCAGCCCCTCAGGTTTGTTTTGTTTGGTTTTGTTTTTGCTTTTAGAGAGAGAGAAAGAGAGAGTGCATGAGCTGGAGTGGGGGGGAAGGGGAGGGAGAGGGAGAGAATCTTAAGCAGGCTCCATGCTTAGTACAGAGCCCAATGCAGGGCTTAATCTCACAACCCTGAGATCATGACCTGAGCCAAAATCAAGAGTTGGACACTCAATCAACTGAGCCACCCAGGCACCCCCTCAGCCCCTCAGGTTTTTAAAGTCAAACATTATGGGGATTAGTCTTTCCCATGTGAGCTCCTGGGTATGAGGACTCATTTCTTGGCCCTAACCACACCTGCAGCTCACTTCCTTCTGTAGGCAGGCTTCCTCAGCCTTTCTGACCCTCCTAACCTTTCTGTTTTCTAAAAGTAGGCTCCATGACCAATGTGGGGCTTGAACTCATGACCCTGAGATCAAGAGTTACACGCTCTACCAACTGAACCAGCCAGGCACCCCTGACCTTCCTAAGCTTTCACCTGCAGTTCTTCCCTGTCTTTAGTTGTGGAGTTTGTTCTGCCAGGATTTGGATCACTCTCCAGCTTATTGACTTGGATGTGGATGATATCTAGTAGTAAACATGGGATGGAAGGAGCTCAGGATTCTCTTACTCTGCTATCTTCTCCAACATTTACCTCTGCTCTGAGCTTTAAGACACTGAATTTCAAAGTCAAATGGAGTCATTATGTCATTATTTGGTGATCCTTCTGCTTCCTATCCTCCAGAAGACTATTTTGGGCATGTACGTGGGTGGTGGCAGGTTCTAAGTGTGCAAAGAGAAAAGGTCTTCATGCTGTCAGTTTTGCTGAATTCTCTTGGCTAAATAAGACAAGAGAATCGAGGAAGAAGAAATCAGCATTAACTCTTGATGGGAGAAGCTGCAAAGTCACATTATAAAAGTGCGTGGACACAGGGACAAGTAAGGGATGGTGGCCATCTTTGCAATCTACCATATTAATAGAAGAGAAAAAACAAAATAATAAAAAGATGCTTAACCCAACTTGAGCTACAGATTCAATGCAATCCAAATCAAACTCCCAGCAAGTTATTTTATGGATATGGACAAAATGATTTTAAAGTTTAAGTAGAGAAGAAAAATACTCAGAATAGCCAACTCAATACTGAATGAGAAGAACAGAGGCAGAAGTCTGACACTACCTAACTTCAAGACTTAGTATAAAGCTACAGTTACCAAGATAGTGTGTATTAGCAAAAGAATAGATAAATAGATCAATGAAACAGAATAGAGAACCCAGAAATAGACCCCCATAAATAAAGTCAACTGATCTTTGACAAAAGATCCAAGGCAATACAATGGAAAGGGGTCTTTTCAATAAATGGTGCTGGAACAATTAGACATCCACATGGAGAAAAATAAATCCAAACACAGACCTTACACCTTTCACAAAAATTAACTCAAAATGGAGCATAGACCTAAAGGTAAAATGCAAAACTATAAAACTACTGGAAGGTAACATAGGAGAAAACCTAGATAACCCTGGGTATAGCAATGACTTTTTAGATGGAACGACAAAAGTGCGGTCCATAAAAGAAATAATCAGACTTCATTAAACTTAAAAATTTCTGATCTATGAAAGGCAATGTGAAGAGAACAGTAAGACAAGTCACAGACTGGGAGAAAATATTTGCAAAAGACACATTTGATAAAGAGCTGCCAACCAAAATATAAAAAGAACATTTAAAACTCAACAATAAAAACAACTCAATTAAAAAATGAGCCAAAATCTTGAACAGACACTCACCAAAGATGACCTATGGATGGCAAGTAAGCACATGAAAAGATGCTCAACATCATACGTCATCAGGGAATTGCAATTTAAAACAATGAGATACCACTACACAGCTATTAGAATGGCCAAAATCCAGACCACTGACAACACCAAATGCTGGTGAGGACATGGAACAACAAGAAATCTCACAAATTGCTAGTGGGAATGCAAAATAATACAGCCAACTTTAAAAGAAAGTTTGATGGTTTTTTCAAACCAAACATACACTAGGAGTTGAAAACTTATGCCCACACAAAAACTTGTACACAGATGTTTATAGCAGCTTACTTCATCATTGCCAAAACCTGGAAGCAACTAAGATGTCCTTCAGCAGGTGAATGGAAAAATAAACTGTGGTCCATCCACACAATGGGATATTATTCAGTGCTAAAAAGAAATGCGCTATCAAACTATGGAGATATGGAGGAAACTTAAATGCGTATCACTAAGTGAAAGAACCCAATCTGAAAAGCCTATATGCTGTATGATTCTAACTATGTGACATTGTGGAAAAAGCAAAACTATGGATACAGTGCAAAGATGAGTCATTGCCAGAGGTTAAGGGATAGGGAAGGTAGAATAGGCACAGCATAAAGGATTTTTAAGGGCAGTGAAACTAGTCTGTAATAGTGGATATTTGTCTACACCCATAGAATGTACAACACAGATTGTAAACCCTAATGTCAACTATGGATTTTTGGTGATAATGTGTTAATGTAGGTTCACCAATTATAACAAATGTACCAATTTGGTGGAGGATGTTGATAGTGGGGATGGCTACACATGTATGGAATCAGGAGATATATAGGAAGTCTCTGTACCTTTTCTGTGAACCTAAAATTACTCCAAAAAATAAAATCTATTAAAAACATCCCACTGATCCATAAAAAAATAAGAAAGAAGAAATAAATTAACAAAAAGATAGGACAAATAGGAAATAAATGGCAAGATGATAGACATAAACCCAAATATCTTAGTCATTACATTAAATATAATGGCACTAAAGTCAAAGATTGTCAGTCTAGTCTTTTTTTTAAGTCAACTAAATGGTGTTTACCAAACATTTTAAACATCAGGGAACAGCTACAGTCAGTGGCGCTGTGATGCTTGTTTTGAAGGAAACAATTTGGCCATAATGCAAATTTTGCATTTGCTCATGTGTGATTTCATTCGTGAGAAACGTTAGTAAACGCAGAAAATTGTCCCCAGTCCCAGCTGATTCAGGCCTGTAGAAGTGCACAAAAGCACAAAGGCCCAAACCTCCAACATCTAGCAGCCTTGCTTAACCATGTGTTTTATAAGCCATATCCACCAATATTTGGCATAACAACTTCCCATTCCATCTGATTTCAGATAACCTCCCTTCCACCGCTTCACACTGACTCATAAGCTGCAACACTGCCAACAACCGTTTTCACAAGCAACCTTGAGTCTTATTCAGGGTAAAATGCCATATTTATTGTAGTGTTTATCTACTTCTTTACTCTTTAATATGTATAAAACTGTGCTACTAATTCACATACCATACAATTCATTCATTAAAGTATATAATTCAATGCCTCTTTGTCTGTTCAGTTGTGCAACCATCACCAGAATCAACTTTAGGTTTCATCACTTTAAAAAGAAACCTAGTGCTCTCTAGCTATCACTCTTTTATATTCCCATGCACCAGCCCTAAACAACTACTATTATACTTTTCTGTTGCCATATATTCGCACATTCTGGACATTTTGTATCAATGTATAATATAGGATCTTTTGTGACTGGCATTTAGCGTAACGTTTCAAGGTTCATCCATGTTGTGGTATGTATCATTACTTCATTCCTTCTTACAGCAGAGCAATACTCCATCGTATGGATATATCCCCATGTAACTTACCCCATCAGTTGGTAGAAATTCGAATTGTTTCACCTTTGGATGATTCTGAATAATGCTTCTATGAACATTTGTTTACACATTTTGTGTGGATGTATGTTTTCATTTCTCTTGTGTATATACCCACCATTGGGTCATATTGTTGGGTCATATGGTAAGTCTGTTTAACGTTTTGAGGAACTGCCAAGTGGTTTCCAAAGTAGTTCCAACCAGCAGTATATAAGAATTCCAATTTCTTCATTTCCTCAGCGAAACTTGTTATTTTCCATTGTTTTGATCACGGCCATCCTAGTAGGTATGAAGTAGCGTCTCGTTGTGATTTTGATTTGCATTATGTAGATGACTGGCGATGTTGAGCATCTTTCATGTTCTTACTGGCCATTTGTAGCTCTTCTTTGGAGAAATGTCTATTCAGATCCTTTGTTTAATTAATTAATCCATTGCTTAATTGAATTATTTGTCTTTTTATTACTGAGTTATAAGAGTTCTTTATAGATTCTAGATACAAGTGCCTTATCAGATATAAGATTTGAAAATATTTTCTCCCATTCTGTAATCTGTCTTCTCACTCTCTGGTGTCTTTTGGTGTACAAAATTTACTAATTTTTAAATTAAGTTTAATTAGCCAACATATAGTATATCATTAGTTTTTGATATACTGTTCGATGATTCGTTAGTTGCATATAACACCCAGTGCTCATCAGATCATGTGCCCTCCTTAGTACCCATCACCCAGTTACTCCATCCCTCCACCCCCCCTTCCTTCTGCAACCCCCAATTTACTTCCCAGAGTCCAAAGTCTCTCATGGTTTGTCTCCCTCTCTGATTTCTTCCCATTCAGTTTTCCCTCCATTCCCCTATGGTCCTCTGTGCTATTCCTTATATTCCACATATTAATGAAACCATATGATAATTGTCTTTCTCTGGGTGGCTTATTTCATTTAGCATAATACCCTCCAGTTCCATCCATGTCGATGCAAATGGTAGGTATTCATTCTTTCTGATGGCTGAGTAATATTCCACTGTATATATGAACCACATCTTCTTTATCCATTCACCTGTTGAAGGACATCTGGGTTCCTTCCACAGTTTGGTTATTGTGGACATTGCTGCTATGAATATTGGGGTGCATGTGCCCCTTCTTTTCACTACATCTATGTCTTTGGGGTAAATACCCAGTAGTGCAATTGCTGGGTCAAAGGGTATCTCTATTTTTAACGTCTTGAGGAACCTCCATACTGTTTTCCAGAGTGGCTATACCAGCTTGCATTCCCACCAACAGTGTAAAAGGTTTCCCCTTTCTCTACATCCTCACCAACACTTGTTGTTCCCTGTCTTGTTAATTTTGGCCATTCTAACTGGTGTAAGGTGGTATCTCATTGTGGTTTTGATTTACACTTCCCTGATGACAAGTGATGTTGAACATTTTTCATGTGTCTGTTTGCCATTTGTATGTCTTCTTTGGAGAAGTGTCTGTTCATGTCTTCTGCCCATTTCTTGATTGGGTTATTGTTTTTTGGGTGTTAGGTTTGAGAAGTTCTTTATAGATCTTGGACATCAGCCCTTTATCTGTTATGTTATCTGCATAAGCTATATTACAAAGCTGTGATCGTCAAGATAGCATGGTACTGGCACAAAAACAGACACATAAATCAATGGAACAGAATAGAGAGCCCAGAAATGGACCCTCAACCCTATGGTCAACTAATCTTTGACAAAGCAGGAAAGAATATTGAATGGAAAAAAGACAGTCTTTTCAGTATATGGTGTTGGGAAAATTGGACAGCCACATGCAGAAGAATGAAACTGGACCATTCTCTTACACCATACACAAAGATAAACTCCAAGTGGATTAAAGACCTAAATGTGAGACAGAAATCCATCAAAAGCCTAGAGGAGCACACAGGCAATAACTTCTTTGACCTTGGCCACAGCGATTTTTTTCCAAGACATATCTCTAAAGGCAAGGGAAACAGAAGCAAAATTTCCTAACTTTGATAAAGCTCAAATTATGTTTGTTTTTCTTCTGTTGCTTGTGCTTTTGGTGTCAGATCCAAGAATTACTTACCAAATCCAAAGTCACAAGGATTTATCCCTATGTTTTCTTTCAAGAGTTTTACAGTTCTGGGGGGCGCCTGGGTGGCACAGCGGTTAAGCGTCTGCCTTCGGCTCAGGGCGTGATTCCGGCGTTCTGGGATCGAGCCCCACATCAGGCTCCTCTGCTAGAAGCCTGCTTCTTCCTCTCCCACTCCCCCTGCTTGTGTTCCCTCTCTCGCTGGCTGTCTCTATCTCTGTCGAATAAATAAATAAAATCTTTTAAAAAAAAGAGTTTTACAGTTCTGGCTCTTACATTTAGGTCTTGATACACTTTATTTTTTGTATATGGTCTGAGGGAAAGGTCCAACTTAATTCTTTTGCATGTAGCTATCTAATTATTTGAGCAGTTTGCTGAATAGACTATTCCTTTCCCATTGAATGACCTTGGCACCCTTGCCAAAAATCAATTGCCCCCCGTCACAAATCAATTGACCATATACAAATAAGTTTCTTGTTGGACTCTCAATTCTATCCGATTGATCTTTATGTCTACATTATGCAAATGAATTATCATTGCTTTGTGGGAAATTTTGAAAACAGGAAGTTGTGAGACCTTAAACTTTGTTCTTATTTTTCAAGGCTGTTGGCAATTCTGGATACGTTGGGTTTCCATATAAATTTTAGAATCAGCCTGTCCATATCTGCAAAAAGGCCATTGGAATTTTATAGGAATTACATTGACTCTATAGTTCAGTTTGTGGAGTATTGTCATCTTCAAAGTGTAAGTCTTCCATTCCTAGAACATGAACTATCATTCCATTCATTTAGATCTTTAAAGTTTCAACAATATCTTGTAGTTTTCAGAGTACAAGTTTTTCACTTCTTTTGTTGAATTTATTTAGGAATAAATACTTAGGAATGTATTTTGATTTTTATACTATTATATATGTAATCGTTTTCTTAATTTCATTTTCAATTGGCCATTGCCATTGTATAGAAAAAGTTGATCTTTGTATATTGACCTTGTAGCTTATAACCTTGCTGAACTTTTTTCTTAGTTCTAATAGTTTCTTTTTAGTGGAGTTCTTAGGCTTTTCTATACACAAGATCATGTCATTTGTGAATAGAGAAATTTTACATCTTCCTTTACAATCCGGATGACTTTTATTTCATTTTTGCCATTTCCTTGGCTAGAACCTCCAGTACAATGCTGAATAGAAGTGCCAAGAGCGGAGACCTTTTTGCATTTTTTTTTTGTATTTTTTATTTGAGTATAGTTGACACACAAAGTTACTTTTTTTTTACGATTTTATTTATTTATTTATTTGACACAGAGAGAGACAGCCAGTGGGGAGGGAACACAGCAGGGGGAGTGGGAGAGGAAGAAGCAGGCTCCCAGCGGAGCAGGAAGCCCGATGGGGGGCTCGATCCCAGGATCCTGGGATTACGCCCTGAGCCGAAGGCAGACGCCCAATGACTGAGCCACCCAGGTGCCCCAACACACAATGTTACATTAGTTTCAAGTGCACAATGTAGTGACAAGACAAGTTTATACATTATGCTAAGTTCACCACAAGTGCAGCTATCATCTGTCCACACACAACACTATTATAATATCTTTGACTGTATTCATTATGCTGTGCCTTCTATTCCTGTGATTTATTTATCCCATAACTGGAGACCTGTATCTCCCAGTCCCCTTCACCCATTTTGCCCAACCACCCCACCACCCTTCCCTCTGGCAACCATCAGTTTTTTTCTATGTATGTATAGGTCCAATTCTGTTTTTTGTTTGTTAATCATTTGGGTTTTTTTTTAGATTCCATGTATGAACGAAGTCATCTGGTATTTGTCTTTCTCTGACTGACTTATTTCACTTAGCATAATACCCTCTAAGTCCATCGATGTTGTCTCAAATGGCACAATCTCATCCTCTTATATGGTTGTGTAATATTCCATTGTAGATATATACCACTTGTCCATTCTTCTATCAATGAACACTTAGGTTGCTTCCATAATTGCTATTGTAAATAATGCTGCAATAAACATAAGGGTGCATATATCTTTTAGAATTAGTGTTTTCATTTTCCTGGGTAAATGCCTAATAGTGGAATTGTTGGATCATACAATTATCTTTCTATTGTTCCTGATGGAGACAAACCCAAATCATCCCATCTTTCACCATTAAAAATACATCAGTTATGTGATTTTCATAGATGCCTTTTACTAGTGTGTGGTTCACTTCTATTCCTATTTTTTTAGTGTTTTTATCACGAAAATGTGCTGAATTTTGTCAAATGCATTTTCTGCATCAATTGATATAATGCTGTGGGTTTTGTTTTTAGCCTTTGAAAAGTGCACTACATTAATTGACTTTCGAATGTTAAACCAACTTTGCATTCCTGGAATGAATCCCTCTTGGTCATACTGTATAGTTACTTTTACATGTTGACAGGTATTATGTGTTAGTATTTTGTTGAGGGTTGCTGCATCTATATCTAGAAAATATTAGGGTGTAGTTTTCTTTCCTTGTGATGTTTTTGTCTTGTTGTGGTATCGGGATAATAATGGCCTCATAGAATTAACTGGGAAGTGTCTCCTCCCCTTCTGTATCTCAGGAGAGTTTGTGAACAATTGGTATCAATTCTTTAAATGTTTCACTGAATATACTAGTGAAGCTATCTAGTCCTGGGTTTTTCCCTTGTGGGTGGTTTTTTGGGTTCCTAATTCAAATCTCTGTACTTACCATAGGTATATTCAGATTATCTATCCTTTCTTGATTCAATTTTGATAGTTTGTGTATTTCTAAGAATTTGTACATTCCATCTCAGTTATCTAATTTACTGGCACACATTGTTCATAGTACTTCTTCATACTCCTTTTTGTTCTTGCAATGTCAGTGATAATGTCCCATATTTTATTTTTTATTCTACTAATTTGAATTGTCTCTCTTTTTCTCTTCATCAGTCTAGCTAAAGATTTGTCAATATGGTTGATTTTTTCAAAGAATTAACTTTTTGTTCCATTAATTTTCTATTTGTTTTTCTACTCTCAATTCCATTAATTTCCCTCTGGATCTTTATTATTTCTTTTCATCTTCTTCCATAAAATTTAGTGTGCTCTTCTTTTTCTAGTGTCTTAGGTTACTGATGAGATCCTTCTCCTTTTCTAATATAGGCATTTACAGCTATTACCTTAGCTGCATCCCATAAGTTTTGTATGTTGTGTCTTTATTTCATTCACCTCAAAGTATTTTCCTTTTTTTAAGATTTATTTATTTACTTGAGAGAGAGAGAATGGTGGGGAGGGGAAGAGGGTGAGGGAGAGAGAATCTCAAGCAGACTCCCCACCAAGTGCAGAGCCCAACATGGGGCTCAATCTCACAACCCTGAGATCATGATCTGAGCCAAAATCAAGAGTCAGATGCTTAACTGAATGAGCCACCCAGCCACCCTCATTCACCTCAAAGTGTTTTCTAATTTCCTTTTTTATTTCTTTTTTGACCACTGGGTATTTAGAAATATGTTGTTTAATTTCCACATGTTTCTGAGTTTCTCAAATTTCTCTCTGTGATTGATTTTTCATTTCAATCTGTTGTGGTTAGAGAACATACTTTGTCTAATTTCAATTCTTTTACATTTATTGGCATTTGCTTTATGGCCTAGCATGTGGTTTCCTCAGGAGAATCTTGCTTGTGCATTTGAGAAGAATGTATGTTTCTGCTGTTGAAAGGTTGAATGTTCTATAGGTTCTATGGATCCAACTGGTTTATAGTGTCACTCAGGTCTTCTATTTCCTTGTTGATCTTGTGCCTACTTGGTCTATCTGTTGTTAAAAGGAGGGTTTAGGGGTACCTGGGCGGCTCAGTTGGGTGAACATCTGACTCTTGATCTTAGCTCAGGTCTTGATCTCAGGGGCATGAGTTCAAGCCCTGTATAAAAAAAAAAAAACAAGTTAAAAGTAGGGTTTAAAGTCTCCGACAATGCAATAGTCTATTTCTCCCTTTCTTGCTGTCAGTTCTTTTTTTTTTCCAAGATTTTATTTATTCATTTGACAGAGAGAGAGAGAGCACAAGCAGGGGGAACGGGGGAACAGTAGAGGGAGAGGGTGAAGCAGGCTCCCTGCTGAGCAGGGAACCCAATGCGGGGCTTGATCCCAGGATCCTGTGATCATGACCTGAGCCGAAGGCAGGCGCTTAACCATCTGAGCCACCCAGGCGCCCCATTGCTGTCAGTTCTTGATTCATGTATTTTAATGCTCTGTTAGGTGCATATTTGTCTATAATTGCTCTATCTTCATGATGGATTGATCCTTTTATCATTATAAAATGTTCCTCTTTATCTCTCATAATAGCATTTGTTTTAAAGTCCATTTTGTCTGATACTAGCCTTGCCATTCCAGGTTCTGTATGGCTGCTGTTTGCATGATGTATTTTTTCTATCCTTTTACTTTCAATCCATTCATGTCTTTGAATCTAAAGTGTGTATACGGTAGACAGTCTATTGTTGGATCTTGTTTTTGTACAGTCTGGTCATCTCTACCTTTGGATTGAATTTTTAATTCACTCACATTTAATGTTATTATTGATATGGTGGGTTAATGTTTGCCATCTCATTTTCCTGTTTTCTATACATCTCATGTCTTTTTTCTTTGTTCTTCTATTTTCTTCTATTGCTCTTCTATTCTCTTTTATAATAAGTGAATATTTTCTTTTTAAAAAGATTTATTTACTTACTTATTTTAGAGAAAGAGAGAGCAATCATGAGCAGGAGGGACAGAGGGAGAGGGACAGCATCTGAAGCAAACTCTGCACTGAACCCACCTGGGGGCTTGATCTCACAACCCTTAGATCACGACCTGAGCCAAAACCAAGAGTTGGACACTTAACTGTGCCACCCTAAGTGAATATTTTCTTTCTTTTTTTTTTTTTAAAGATTTTATTTATTTATTCGACAGAGATAGAGACAGCCAGCGAGAGAGGGAACACAAGCAGGGGGAGTGGGAGAGGAAGAAGCAGGCTCATAGCAGAGGAGCCTGATGTGGGGCTCGATCCCAGAACGCCGGGATCACGCCCTGAGCCGAAGGCAGACGCTTAACCGCTGCGCCACCCAGGCGCCCCTAAGTGAATATTTTCTTATGTAACATTTTAACCTCTAACAATTTTCCAAACTACTTTTTTTGTTATTTCTTTAGTGATTTGTCTTGGGCTTACACATATATCTTAACCAATCAGAATCTACTCACATTTCTACTAACTTAATTCCAGTAAGATATAGAAATGTTACTACTATATAGCTCCATTCCCTTCTCCCCATTTTTTGTGGTATTATAGTTATACATATTTCATCCGTGTTACAAATGCAATACACTGTTAAAACTTTAAAGTTTTAATTAGAACTTTACATAATTTCATGTCTTTCATTTTATTTTTAAATTAACTTTCTGATTTTATTTCTGGTATAGTTAACATACAGTGTTAGTTTCAGGTGTACAATACAATACAATACAATATTGTGACTCAACAATTCTATACATTACTCAGTGTTCATTATGATAAGTGTACTCCTTACTCCCCATCACTTATTTCATCCATCCTCCCACCCACCTCCCATCTGGTGACCATCAGTTTGTTCTCTAAGATTCTCTTTCTTGGTTTGTCTCTTTCTCTCTTTTTTTTTCTTTGCTCATTTGTTTTGTTTCTTAAATTCCATAATTGAGTGAAATCATATGACATTTGTCTTTCTCTGGCTTTTTCACTTAACATTATACTCTCTGGTTGCATCCATGTTGTTATAAATGGCAAGAATTTCATTCTTTTTTAATTCTTGTTTATGACTGAATAATATTCCATTGTGTGTGTGTATGTGTATATATATATGTGTATATATATATATATATATATCTTATTATTCACTTTATGTCTTTTAAAGAAGCTGAGATAAGAAGGAATATCATGTATATAGTTACAGCTTCTGTCATTTTAGCCTTCTTGTTTACCATTTCTGGATCTCTTTATTTTTTACTGTGGCTTCAAATTATTGTCCTGAGTCATGTCTTCAATCCATTATAGCTTTGCTTACACCCTCCTCCCTTGTGCTATTATTGCAAACATGTTGCAAATATTGCAAACATTTCTATATGTTAAAAGATCAACAAGTAATTATATACATATTGCTTTATATAATTGTTTTTAAATCTGTTAGTAACAGAAAGGAAAATAAATAAGTATTTATACTGTCTTTTATAATTACCTTTATTGGTGTTCTTTGTTTTTTCATGTGGAATTGAATTATTATCTGTGATCACTTGCTTCCAGTCTGAAGAAATTCCACAGTATTTTTGTAAGGTGAATTTTCTAACAACAAATTCTTTCAGATTTTGTTTATCTGGGAATGTCTTTATTATGCCTTCATTTTTGAAAGATTTATTGTCTAGAGGATTCCTGGTTGACAAGTTTTTTTCTTTAAACACTTGGAAAATGTCATCCAAGTGTCTTCTAGCATCCATTGTTTCTGCTGAGAAGTCAGCTGTTAATCTTACTGGGGAATTTCTGTAGGTGATTCATTTTTCTCTGGCTGCTTTAAAGATTTTCTCTTTGTCTTTGTCTTTCAGCATTTCTACCAGGATATGTCTGCTTGTGGACATCTTTGTGTTTACCCTACTTATAGTTCATTGAGCATCTCAAATGTGCAGTTTTTCTTCAAATTTGGGAAATTTTCAGCCATTTTTTCTTCAAATGTATTTCTTCCTTTCATTTTCTTCTACTCTTCTGGCATTTTTATTACATATATGTTGTTAGTACATTATTGGTGTCCCACATTTCTATGAGGCTCTGTTTAATTTTCTTCATTCTTTTTTCCCTGTGTTCTTCAGATTGCATAATCTCTATCCAGCTATCATCAAGATTACTGATTTTTCTGCTAGTTCAAATCTAGTTTTAAGCCATTATAGTAAAATTATTCCAGATTTTATATATATATAATATATATATTTGTTAGTTAATGGTAATTAGTTAATTGAGTAGACATACTTAACATTTGATCAATATGTTAATAAAATAGTTGAGTGAAGAGTTAATGGTTTAGAATATTTTGTTTCGTGGTTGGGTTAATGGACAATACCTATATATATATATTTTTTATATATATTTAAAGTATATATATTTTTTACTGTATCTGTATAATACATACTTTTCTGTTCTAGAATTTCCATTTGATTATTTTTAATCATTTCTACCTCTTATTGATATTCTCTGTTTGATAAGACATTTGTTATCCTATATCCTTTACTTTTTTTATTTAAATTCAACTAGCCAAGGTATAGTACATCATTAGTTTTTGATATAATGTTCAATGATTCAATATAGTGTTCAATGATTCATTAGTTGAGTATAACACTCAGTGCTCATCTATCCTGTAAGCATGATTTAGCTCAGTTCTTTGACGATGTTTATGGCTACTTGGAACTTTGTTAAATCAGACACTTAATCTTTCTCACAGAAAGTTTGCACTGCCTGCTTTTTTCCTCCATGTATGAGTCAGACTTTCCTGGTTTTTTGCATGTCTTATTTTTTTTGTTGTTGGAAACTAGGCAATTCAGAGAATATATTGTAGCAACTCTAGGTACTGGTCTCCACCCTCTCCTTCCCCAAGATTTGTTGTTGTTTGTTGTTTATTAGTTTAGCAATTCACTGGATTATTTTAGTGGACTCCATTTTTCTCCAGCAGTGTGAACCTTATATTGCTCCTTGGCAGGAACAGCCTAGAACATGTACAGTTACCCTGGGATGACAGGGGTTTTGGCCCTTTTGATTGTCTCACTCCCACCCACATCCAGATGTTAAGCTCCAGTAATTGCTGACTGAATGCTCTATTGTTTTTAACAATGCTCTGGGGCTTCAATTGCGGCACAGACTGATCAAATTAAATTTGGGCTCCTTTACAGGGTTAGATTTTGAAGTCAGAGAGTTGTTCTGACCTCAGAAGAGCTCTTCTTAGCCCTTATGGTTTAGCTTAGATCTCTAACAAACCTATGAGTGTCCCCTTCTCTTATTTTCCCCCAAACCTCCATTGTTTCTGAGCATACCCTTAGGCTTGATCTTTCCTACTTTCTGTTGTGAATGAACTTAGTTCTTTTTGGAAGAGCTTCAAAGTACTCTATTTTACACCTACCTCTCCCTCTGGGAAAAATTTCTGAGCCAGACTCTAGAGCTGGGAGTGGGGACAGTGGTAGGCTTCTTTCTGGGAAAAATACCTGCTTTAGGAGCTGGGTGCTCCTTAGAAGAGGAGGAAAAGCTGCAGCTTCTGCTCTTCTTGCTTTGCCTCTCCTATCATGGGACCCCCACTTTACAAACTAGCTGGGGTGAGGGCAATCAGGGCCCCTGGATTCTCAATGCACCACACCTGAGGTAGACTCTCTGTCTTTTGAATGGGGGCTGGGCAGAAGATGGGGGACTCACCTCTTGGCTACCTATACTCACCCAAAACCTAGCCTCTACAATGGGTAGCCAAGGGGCAGGATGAGAAATGTTGATGCCCAGCCCCTCCTGGAAAGAAACTATGGGCCTCCAAGTGAGATCTAGAGGGGAGACAATACAGAATACCCTGTAGTCTCAGGTACACACATCTGGAGTGGAATTTCCATCACTCTGAGCTTGGAGAGGGGAAGGAAGATGCAGGCTCTACTTCAGTGACCAGAGACTCTCACTGTTTTTACCGAGTTTTTATAGATTTTCTTGAATAAATGTTTCTTCATTTTCTGTATACCCTTAGGACCATTTTCAGAGACTTTAAATGATTGTTTTACAATAATTTTCAGAAGTGTCCAAAGACTCCTTATGTTGCAAAAGTAGAGCCTCTGCTACCATTTTTACTAGGTTCCTATCTTTTTTTCTTTTTTTTAATGTGTCCTGATGAAGTTTTTGAGTATTATGCCCCTGGTCCCATTTCCCCCATACACTGTAGTTTTTGTTGTGGGATTTGTGTGGTCTGGTGAATTTTAGCAATGCATATGTTGAATTAGAGGAGAATTGACTATAAGTTGGAAGAAAAAGGATAGTAAAAGACAGACCAACACTTAGTCAACAGAAAGTCGGTGTGGCTATAATGATGTCAGACCAAGCAGACTTTATATTAAGGTGTATTACAAGAGATAAAAGTTACAAGTATTACGTAAAGGGGCACCAGACTGGCTCAGTTGGCAGAGCATGTGATTCTTAATGTCAGAGTCATGAGTTCAAGCCCCATGCTGGGCATGAGGCCTACTTAAAAACAAAACAAAACAAAAAACAAATATTACATACAGCTAAAAAGTCAATTTAACAGAAAGTTATAACAACCTTAAATTTGCATGCCCCCAATAATATTCCCTCAGAATACATGAGAGGAGGAGCTGCCAATCACATTGTAAAGGGCATGGACACAAAGAGAAATAAAGAATTATGTGGCCATCTTTGCAATCTACCATGTTAATAGAAGAAAAAAATGTAATGATAGAAAATATTTGATTAGCCTATTAAAAAAGCACTTCATTAACCCATAGAAAACAAATATGTAAACACATAATAATATACATTCACATCATATAAAGCAAAAATTAATAAAACCAAAAAGAAAATTGACAAACCCAAATTGTGGGTAGAATTATAATATATCTCTTTCAGTAACTGACAGAACAGGGAAAAAACACAAAAAATTAAAGATACAGGAGATCTGCATAACATGATTAACCAACTTGATTTAGATGCCATGTAAAGTGCCATGCTAGACTAAACAAACTTTTCAAACATAATATTTCCAAGTACATATGGGATGTTTACCAAGATAGACCACATTCTGAGCCTAAAAGTAAGTTTCAATAAATTTTATTGGATTGAACTCACTGAGAATACATTCTCTGATCAAAGACAAACCAAACTAAAAATCAAAGTTAACTAAAAGTTAGCTAAAAAAATTACTTAATTTATAAATTAAGTAATATATTTCTAAATAGCTCATAATTTACAGAAGAAATAAAACTGGAAATTTTGAAATGTTATGATCTGAATTATCATAAATATAGCAAATCTAAACTATAAAACATTAAGGATAGAAATAAAAGATTAGATAAGTGGATGGACATAGTATAGTCATGATTGAAAATTATTAAGATGGGAATTCCTCCAAATCTATTCAATGGAATTCTGATCAAATTTCTGGCATATTTATCATTTCTGAAAATTGACAAGCTGGTTCTAAAATGAATATGGAAATGCAAAGAACCAATAAAAAAGTAAGACACTCTGGAAAAAGAAGCAAGAATTTTAAGCACAACAATATCACATATTAAAATTTGTTATAAAACCACAGCAATTACAACTGTGTGGTATTGGGACAAGCATATGCAAGTACACAAATGAAACATAAGCCCAGAAACAGACCCCCCCATGTAAGGTAAGATGGTTTATGACAGATGTGTCTCTATGATGCAGGGGAGAAAGGCTAGTTATTTCAACAAATTGTATTAAGCCAGTTAAATAACAATATGAAAAAAATGAATATTGACACCTATCTTACACCATCCACAGAAATCAGTTCTAAACGGACTGGCAATTTAACAGTGAAAAGGGAAAACTAACACACTGAGCAAAAGAAGTGGAGAAAAATATTTTTATGAGTTTGGAGTAAACAGAAATTTTTAGAATAGAACACAATAGAAGTTTATGCACAAAAGGAAAAGATTATAAGATGGACTATGTTACAAATAATAACTTCCATTTATCAAAAACAGCATTAAAATAATGAAAAGGCTATTTATTTACAATAGCCAAGATATGGCAGTAACCCAAGTGTCTATCCGTTTACAAATGGATAAAGACAATGTGGTATATATATACAAAGGAATATGACTGGGCAATGAAAAAGAATGCCATCCTGCCACTTGCAACATGGATGGACCCAAAGGTCCAAAGCTAAGTGAAATAAGTCAGTTAGACAAAAACAAGTGCATGATTTCACTCATATGTAGAATTTCAGAAACAAAACAAATGAACAAATAAAGGGGAAAAAAGAGACAGCAACAAAAACCAGACAAATACAGAGAACAAACTCATGGCTGCCCGAGGGGAGGTGGGTAGGGAAATGGGTGAGATAAACAAAGGGGATTAAGAGCACATTTATCTTTTTTTTTAAGATTTATTTATTTATTTATTTATTTATTTATTTATTTATTTGAGAGAGAGAGAGAGAGAGAGAGCAAGCATGCAGGGAAGGGACAGAGGGACAGAATCTTCAAGCAGGTTCCCCACTGAGCTCAGAGCCTGACCCAGGGCTTGATCTCACGACCCTGAGATCATGACCTGAGCCAAAACCCAGAGTCAGATGATCAACCGACTGAGCCACCCAGACGTCCCTAGGGTTCACTTATTCTGATGAGCACTGAACAATGTATAGAATTGTTGAATCATGTTCTACACCTGAAATTAATATAACTCTGTATGTTAATTATATCTCAACTTAAAAAATTCACTCAAAATCAAGTAAAGACTTGAACATCAGACCTGAAACCATAAAACTCCTAGAAGAAAAAATATAGACAATAAGCTCTTTGACGTTAGTCTTGGCAATGACTTTTTGAATGTGACACCAAAAGCAAAAACAACAAAAACAAAAATAAACAAGTGAAGGAAACCATCAACAAAATGTAAAGGCAGCCCACTGAATGAGAGAAAATATTTGCAAGTCATATATCTGAAATATATAAAGAATTCACACAAGTCAACAGCAAAAAATAAACAATTTGATTTTAAAATGGACAGAAGATCTGAGTAACTTCGAGCCTTACATTGGAAACCGGGGATGTACTGTATGGTGACTAACATAATATAATAAAAAAATCATTAAAAAAAAAAAAAAAGAAGATCTGAGGAACTGTTTTCCAAAGAAGACATACAGATGGGCAATAGTTACCAAAAAAAAAAAAAAAGCTCAACATTATTCATCACCAGGGAAATACAAATCAAAACCACAATGAGCTATCACTTCACACCTGTCAGAATGGCTATTATCAAAAAAGACAAGACCTAACAAGTATTGGCAAGGATGTGGAGGAAAAAGAACCCTTATGCAATTCAGGCACTCGAAAAGATATTTACACACTCATGTTCACAAGAGCATCACTCACAATAGACGAAAGGTAGAAGCGACCCAAGTGTACATTGACAGATGAGTGGATGAACAAAATGTGGTTTATACATACAATGGAATAATAGTCCGCCTTAGAAAGGAAGGAAACTGACGCATGCTACAACGTAGATGAACACTGAGAAAATTATGCTAAGTGAAATAAGTCAGTTGCAAAAGGATTAATACTGTATGACTCCAATTATAAGAATTACCTAGCGTTGTCAAATTTATATGGATGGAAAGTACAATAGTGGTTTCCGGGGGTTGGGGAGGGAGAGAGGGAGTTATTGCTTAATGGGTACAGAGCTGGGGTTTTGCAAGATACAAAGAGTTCTGGAGATGGATGGTGGTGACGATGGCACAACAATGTGAGTGTTAATGCTGCTGGACTTAAAAATAGTTAAGATGGGGGCGCCTAGGTAGCTCAGTTGTTTGAGGGACCTGCTCTTGATTTCAGCTCAGGTCGTGATCTCAGTCAGGGTCATGATCTCAAGGTCCTGAGATGGAGCCCCAGGTGGGGCTCCACACTCAGCAGGGAATCTGCTTGGGATTCTCTCCCTTCCCCTCTGCCCTTCTCCCCACTCCCGCACTCACGCTCACTCACTCTCTCTTTCAAAAAGTAAATAAATCTTTTTAAAAAATGTGCTCAGGCATCTGAGTGGCTCAGATGGTGAAGCGTCTGCGTTCAGCTCAGGTCATGATCCCAGGGTTCTGGGATCGAGTCCCTCACCAGACTCCCTGCTCGGTAGGGAGTCTGCTTCTCCCTCTGCCTCTGCTGCTCCCCTTGCTTGTGCTCTTTTGTGCTCTCTCTCAAATAAATAATTAAAACCTTTTTAAAAAGTAAAAATAAAATGTGCTCAACCTCAACAGTAATTAAGGGAAAGGTAATGAAAGTCGTAATGAGATGTCACTATAAGACAACCAGAATGGCTAAATTAAAAAAATCAAAACTGGCATGTCCGTGAAGATGCAGAGTACAGGGAACTAGTTACACTGCTGTGAAGTCCAAAATGCTACAAATAACAACAACAAAAATAGTTGGCACGGTCTATGGAAGTTGAAGATACACATTCTCTGACCTAGCAGTTTCACTGCTAGACACACACCTAGAAAACAGGTCATAGGTTCACCAAGAAACATATACAAACATGTTCGTAGCAGCAAAAATTGGAAACTGATAACAACCCAAACTTCCATCAACAGTAAATGGCCGAATAAATTGTGGTTATCGCACAGCTATGGAAATGAGTGAAGCATGGACCATCATAGTGGTACAGATGAATCTCACAAAATATGCTGGGCAAACGAATATATGTGGGATGAGTCCATTTAAATAAAGTTAAAAAACAATCAAAACATATATTTGGGTAATAAAAGGATAAAGAAAAGCAGGAAAATTAATAAAGCCAGGATTTGGGGGTGAGGGAGGCATTTGTGCTGGGAAAGGGTGGGACTTCTGGAATGTTGATGCCATTCTATACCCTTGGTCCTGGGGGTGAAGACATAGATTTTAAATTTCCATTCATAACACATTGACATATACTTCTTTCCATATGTGTTACACCTTACAGTAAGTTTTTATTTTAAAACTAAAAGTATTGGAAGACAATGAGTATATAGCTGAGAAAAAGTCTAACTTCATTTATTTGGTTGTCTAGTTCCTCCAACATTATGTTTTTAAATCGTCTGAACTGTCCCCACTGATTTGTGATTCCAACTTGGTAACGTATTTAATACTTACTCGTAGTTAAGAGTTGGTAATGGTTGTTATCAACAATCTGGTCTTGGTTTTTGGCCAGGGTGAACGGACTTTCGCGTACAGGGTGGGGCTGGAGTGTGAATAACGTGGACTAAAAGCGGGGGAGGGAGGCCGCAATAGTCATCGTCATGGGATTTATTTTTAAATAGGAAAATTCTAGAGACAGAACTGAAAAGAGAAAGGAAGTCTGTGAGAGGGTTGCCAAGTCAGAGAGTAAAGTGTCACCTGATACAAGGACTTATGAATGAGCTCAGAGTAAAACTATTTGGGGGAGACCTAAAGAAGAGGCCATGCGGCGGGGCGGGGGGGGGGGGGGGTGTTATACTGGATGCCTCCCCCAAGGTTACATCCTCCATCCACACCAGGTAGGTGGTAAAGATAAAGTCTGTTTAATGTTCTCAAAGATTTGACATACTGCTGTCTTTAAGTTGTATTCATTGCTTTTTTTTTTT